>NC_079147.1:288624397-288678874 GCF_945859685.1 Eupeodes corollae
CTGAGATTCCACTAATCAGCCATGCTTTCTTCCTATTATATTTTGTTGGTATTCAGTTTCGATATAGCTATCTTCAATTCGTCAAGGTCGGATAGGTGGAATTGTTGATATGCGTCGCCTAGGTTGAGTGGTTCTATCTCCCTAACAGCGGAGTCTTTCCATATTCTCAACATAGGCTTTACTTCGTTTCACTTTATATCATCAAATAATGAAACTTTTGAGGATCTATCACAAATACAGCAACTTATAAAAACACTGTTCCTTACAGGCATGCAGAAATGTCGGAAAAAAACATGCGAGAAAGTGATGCAATAAAAAAAATAACCTGAATGGGAACCTTCCGAAATGTAAGCCAGAGGTAATCAAACAAAATACAGTACAACAAGTATTCTACCGGAAGGTCAAACCATCAGGTTTTTCAGAAATTATTTTTTAAAATTCGAAAAAGCTCATTTATAAGGCTATTTGGTGTTATCTTAACTCATAAAGTACTTTTTTATTAAATAAAAACGTTATGATTTAAGAATTCTTTAAACCCAATCTTCAATAGTGAATTTAAATATTAATAATATTTTATAGCCTGGGTCTTAAATGAGTCTTGAGGAAATACTAAACTATTCAAGCTTAATAATTGTGTACCGTCGTATTAACAAAGTTATCCCATAAAGTTTTTCAAATATACTGAAAAAATTTAAAATATAATCTTAAAAACAGAAATCAAAGAATATCTAACGTTGATTTCGATAAAAACACTAAAAAAAAGTTTCTAGGTTTTTGGTGTTGGGTTAAAAAAGTTTTTAATTGAATTATTCTTAAAAATTTATAAGTTACCAAAAACATTTTTAATACAAAGAAATAGTTTAGTTTGAAAATTTAGTTTTGTTAAATAAAAAAAAACAAATTTTTACCAATTTTAATCAATAAATAAAATTAATTTGAGAGATATCAAGAACCGAACCTAAACTTTTACCAAATTTGCGTACAATTTCTTGTAGATTTTATTTTTTATAAAAAAAAGGACTATTGGATTTTTATAAAAAAAAACTACAGAATTTTGAAAACAATATTTTTTTTGAAAGAAAAAGAGTTTGAAGACAATATTTTAATTTTTTTAAAGCTTTTGTGTGGTAAGTAAATTTTTACCAAGTTTTAGTATTGTTTTTTTAGAGTTTTATATTTTGTAAAAAACTGTCAATTCGAATTTTTTAAAAATTTTACCAAATGTTGAAAACAATATTTCTTATAAGATAAATTAGTTTGAAGACAATATTTAAAATTTTTGAAGAGATATTTGAGTCGAAAATCAATTTTGAACAACTTTTATACATTTTTTTTTAGTTTTTTATTTTTTGTAAAAAAACTGTCAATTCGATTTTTTTCAAACATTAACAACAAAATTTTTTAAAAGATAAAAGTAAATTGAAGCCAACATCTCAAATTTTTGAAAAGACATTTGAGTCGAAAATCAATTTTTACCTACTTTTATAAATTTTTTTTTAGGTTTTTTATTTTTTGAAAAAAAACTGTAAATTCGATTTTGCTCAACATTTTTCAAAATGTTGGAAACAATATTTGTTATAAGATAAAATGAGATTGAAGCCCAAATTTCAAGTTTTTGAAAAGGTATTTAAATCGATATTCAATTTTTACGAACTTAAAGTAATGTTTTTTTAGATTTTTATTTTTTATAAAAAAAACTGTCAATTAGATTTTTCTCAAAATTTTATAAGATGTCAAAAACATTATTCTTCGTTGCAACAAAATTGTTTTAGAGATGAAATCATATTTCAGTCGTAAAATTTTAGAGGTGACACATTTTTTTTTCAGTTTTGATTGATTGATTTTTGATTTTTTGTTTTAAATAAACCTGTTTGGTATCACGTTACAATATATTATATAAAATTTAATTCAAGTCTCTAGCGTTTTTGGTTCGTAAGATATTTAAGGTTAACCAAAATTTTCACCTTTTTTTCAAACTGCTATGGTAAAAAACCACCCACACAATTTTCTTGAGAGCCCTTGCTGCATCTTTCTGCCTTATTATTTGTATAACAAAATTTATTTGAAGTCGATATCTCTTCTGGTTCTTGAGCTACGTACAAACGTACGTACACACGCACGCACAGACACCTTTCTAAAAATCTTTTATTTCGACTCTAGGGACTTTGAAACGTCGAGAAATGTCAAAATTTTCAATTTGACAAATCGGACCCATTACAATAACTTCCTATGGGAAATTAAAAATAACGTTTTTGATTGTTTTTTAAAATTTTTAAAGAGGCACATTTTGAAAACCTGATGCGATAGAGATTTGAAAAATGGGCGACTTAATCCTTAAAAAAAAATTAATTTTGCTTACCAGTAATTAGTTGAAGAAATTGTTTTACACAAAGACATCTTTACAAAAGCCCGTGACTTTTTAGAATTAAGTCGTTTTAATGGACGAATCTTAATTAAGTTCTTACAAAAGATGGAGAGTAGTCCGTCAGCCATCCGATCTTAAAACTATTATTATTTTTTACCACATTTGGGGCCGGTTAAGTTATAGAATTGACTTAGATATTACAACATGATAACGACACGAAGCAGTTCTCTCCGATCGTCAAATCCTGGTTTGCATCTTACTATTTTTAGGTTTTTGAGCTGATTTCTCTGGACAATTCTGCAGCGAAAATCGATTCATAAGGCGTTACGAGGTGTAATCCAACCAAACTATAATAAAATTACTTCTCTTCAATTCGCAACTACGAAATGTTGGTTTTGAAAAATCGTTTGCAACGAGGATATTTAGCGCAACCCCTTAACTTTTTAAATTATGAAATTTGAACAAATTTATTTACTACTTTTAAATAATATGTTTTGTTTAGAAATGCGAAGGCTTGAATAGTGTTAAAATATTAATTTTCTAATCAATACTTAATTTTTAACTAAAAAATAAAACTCTAATTTTAATGGTTTAATTATATGGCCACAACTGTATACACTGTATATAATACATCACCAAAGAAGCAGGACATAGAAACATACACACACACACATAGAAATAAACACAAATAATGACAATTTTAGTCCTGAAAAGTACAAAGAACACAGAGAAATACCGAAAAACGAAGTTGAAATAAAGGAAGAAATTTAAAAACAAATTGCCAGGACTTTTCAACAAATTGAAGAAGTTTTTCTTCTGTGTCCTCTCTATAAGAAAGCTTTTTGATATTTTGTTGTATTTTTCTGTGTTCCTGAAATGTCTTCATTTTTGTTGCTGCTTCACTTAAGCGAAACAAGTTCCAAACGTCATTCACCATCAAAAAGAAAAAAGAAGGTCTTTTTCCTTGAATGTCCTGTCCTGCTCCTTATGTCTAGGCAATTTTAAGCAGCACTTAAACTTTGTTGTATTGCAGGTATGTGTGTTCTTATATTCGTTTCGTCAAAGTCACAGATAAGACTCTCCACAGAATACATAGAAGCAAACTCAATTGAATGGATTGCCATTGTTTGAGGAGCAAAAGGAAACAAAAATGCACAGAAATTTAACAAAACGAAGAATTTATTGTCTCACTCGAAAAAGGACGAGCAAGATTTTATATTTTTGTTACTCTTAAACAGACGAGAGAGAGTAAGAGAAAAAATGGAGACAAAGATCCTTGATGAAAGTCTGAATGTGGTATAAATGTCCTGTGAAAGTCGATTATTTTGATTGAATTTTTAATTTATGAAGAAGCAAGGACGAAAAAGTTGATTCTTCAACCCAACTCAAACCACCGCCCCCTCCCCATTATTGGTGTTCCTTTTGTTGGTGTTGTTGGTTTTAGTGATAGGTAGTTACGTCATCACATCATCATGTTAAATTATATGACTGAGTTGAGTACCAACCCCCTCAAATGATGATCCTGCTGATGATGATGATGTGAGAAGTGTGCAGAGACAATTTTCGGGTCACCTGGGTAATTTTGGTAGATGTTGAAATGAAATGAAAGATTGAAAAAGATGAGATCATGGAATTTTCAATGTAGCAATCTGGAAAATATAGCAAAGTACATAACATCATAAAAGAGGACACTAGGTCAGGTGAAAATTAAAATTATTCATGTGAAACTCAAGGATATGTTGTACCCATACACATAGGCACTCATATGCTGATGCTTTAATAAATGGAGAATGAAGTCGAAGCAGAATTAATGTGAAAAACCATTCTGAGGTGGTTATATTATGTGAGGATGCTATATATACATACCTAAAGACGTAGATATATTGATTTAACATAGGTATTTTGTATATATTATAACACTCAGAGATTTCCAAGAAAAAGGAAAGTTATACACACATTTCTAAAATGTAAAATAAAAAAAGAAAATCATACGAATAATTTGAACCTTCTAAATATAAGTTTAACTTATTTGTCTAAAAACTTAGCTTTGATTTAAAAACTTGTGAAATTCATGGAAATCTAAATTTAAACTATAGTTGAAAGCATTTTAATCGAAACACTTATATTTTTTAACTAGTTTATTTTGAAAACTGAGAGTATGCAAAAATTCCTGTAAATGAAAATTTTGAGGAATTAATATTTTTGAAATACGTAGAAATTATAGAATTATGAAACATGTATGATTCCGAATTTTCATCGAAAGTTTTGTCCACAAATCAAACTTTTTTCGAAGAATCATCTAATATGTGAATTGGCTTCAGTGCGATTATTTAAAGCATCCCAAAAATACATCAAAACGTCGAAATGATAAAATGAAGTGTTCACGAAAATAAATAGATATATGTTTTACCTTTTAAAATTCTTGGAATTCAGCAAACAATTGAATATGAAGCCATTAAGAGCTGTACCTAACCTACGCATATGAGATTCCATGTAATTTCGCATTGAAAAGAGTCTAGACGCTTTTCTATAGAAACAGATATTATATAGTAACGCTGAATGTAATAGAGGAAAGTCTTAATATAGGCTAAATTGTAAAATTACTGAGAATTGAACATTTCGATAGGTTCTTCTATGTACTTAGAAGCCAAACAAAAATATGTATGTTGAAGTTACATCTTTTTATGTCGTTTTAAATAAGGCTAAAAGAGATTGTATGTAAAGGATGTAGTGGTTCTGTGTGCTTTCGGGTTAAAGCATTAACTGAAGATTTTATGAAATTTTCAAGGTGATATCAAGGACCTTGTTAATGGAACATGTCAACTTTGAACTTTGACTTTGAAAACAAACAAAGCAACTATCAATGTCAAAACTTCACAAAAAATAACATTTTCATAATCATTAAACTCACGATCGAAGAATTTCCATGAATAATTCAACTCGAATATCAAATTTCCAAGAAAACTTCAAGAAATCATTTCATTTTAAAATTTCGATTAAAAATAAAATTAAAATTTCAAAATAAACTTCAAAATAAGGAGTAATTATATATTTTTTTCCACTTTTGTTTAAGCTCTAATTTGGATGTTAAGAAGTGTATCAATTTTTACGGGTTTTTTAAGACTTATGTATGCAAGAAGAAATCAAAATGTTTGCTTTTTTAGCCACTAAACAAATTTTCTGCCACTGAAAAAAAATTATTGTGCGTTAATTAATATTCAACAATAATTTTTAAATTTGAGTAAGAATCAGTCATGTTCAAATGGTAGACATGTGCATTCAAGAGGACACAAGCGTCCACAGGTTTTTCTCAAAACCAACCTCTGTCTATCAACTTCTACTCTCACCTCCCCGTGGTGAACATCGGGTGCCTAGTACCTCAACTAGAGATTGGGTTCCAACCCCAGTGGAAAGTTGTTGGGGGCAGCAAACGAGAGGGTTGAGGAGAGGTGTTTCCACTAAGGCACCTCTCCTTATCCAGACGGCAGCGGAGGAATTCCCGAGATGGAATCAACGGTATCAATCAATCTACAGTTCCAGTAAGGTTGAACTACTTAGTGAACACCTTATAGGGCTTATTCGGAGCCCAGGTCTATAAGGAGCGGTTTTATCCGGCTCCCCATCCTTGGAGTTATACTTAGGATCTGGCCCTCCAGGTTGGGGGTTGTGCCGTCGGGGTGACTTCCTGGCCACATAAAAGCTTTCATAGTTGCGAAGCAGCAACAAGCCTCGAATACGGACGGATTTACTCTTGACAACCAACGCAAACGAATAAAGGACAACGAACTTCGGATATGCACGTGGAATGTTAGGTCCCTTAACAGACCACGTGCGGCCAATGAATCAGCGGACGCCCTAGACAGCTATAAAGCAGATATCACCACCATCTAGGAAATGATGGGATGAGCCGGGCAAAAAGAGGATGAAAAACTGCGATATTTACTATTGTGACTGCTACCACGAAAACCAACAGTGCTTATTTGGATGCGGCTTTGTCATTGTAGCCAGACTTAGGCAAGAAGTCTTGAGCTATAGGTGCATCAATGAGTGCCTCATGACCAAACGCATCAAGGCTAAATTCGGCAACATTAGCCTGATATGCGCGCACGCCCCCACAGAAGAGAAAGACGACAACACCAAAGATATGTTCTTCGAGCTCCTAGACAAAACATATGAGCAGTGTCTTAGCTACGATATTAAAATAGTCCTGGGCGATTTTAATGCCAAGCTAGGAAAAGAAGACATCTTTGGTGGAATAATCGGGAAGAACAGCCTGCATGACAACACTTCCGAAAATGGATTCAGGCTCATAGATTTTGCTGCGAGCCGAAACGTCATGGTAGCCAGTATGCGTTTTCCACACCTCAACATCCACAAAGGAACTTGGACTTCTCCAGATCAATCTACCGTAAACCAGATTGACCATATTGCGATCGACACCAGACACGCTTCCAGCATTATGGATGTACGAACTTTCTGAGGAGCTAACATCGACTCGGACCACTACCTCGTTGTAGCCAAGGCAGCACTTCGGATTTCCAGACCCAAGGCAAAACAGGGAGGTGCTGGGAGAAGGTACAAAGTGGAACGGCTACAATCGCCAGAGATCGCCAAATCCTTTTCCGACCGAGTTACAAATAACCTATCTCGAAGTTCTCTGCCGCCAATACAATGTATCGAAAACCAGTGGCAACATTGCCAAGATGCAATCAGAGAAGCCGCCTCTGATGTGCTGGGTTTCAACAGCCACCAACAAGGAACCCCTGGTTTGATGAGGAATGTCGGCAGGCAAATGCAGCCAAACAACAGGCACGCATAGCGGCGCTGCATAAAAGTACGAGAGCTGCTCATGAGCTCTATGAGCAGAAGAGGCGAGAAGAGCCGACTTCTCAGAAGGAAAAAGAGAGGGCATCAGAAGCGTGCTGTCGAATATGTTGAGAGGTATAACTATAAAAGCAGGAATGAGGTTCGAAAGTTTTATGAACAGGTGAAACAAAATTCGTAGGTACATAAATCTAGAAACGAAGGCTACAAAGACGAAAGTAAAAACATCATAGCGGAACCGCAGTCAATGCTGAGGATATGGAAGGACCACTTCTGCAGACTGTATAACTGCGACGAAGAACTGAATTCCGCTGTCAGGCAGGATGATGCATTTAATATAGACGATCAAAGCCAACAATCCCGTCCTCCCGACTTAGACGAAGTAAGGATTGCCATATCTAAGCTGAAGTCTAATAAAGCCGCTGGAGCGGATGGGTTGAATGCCAAGCTCTTTTAAGCAGCTGGAGGCAAGTTGGTTAGGAGCATGCACCAACTGGAAAAACCTTATTATTGGGATAGATGTTAACGCTCATCATACTGTATGGGGAAGTACGAATATCACCGATAAAGGTGAGTTTCTTTTTGATTATATCCTTAGTTCTAACCTCTTAGCAAGTAGTATTGGAACCTTTTTTACCTAAACTCGACAAGAAGTGCTCGAAAAACTCTTGTCTCCGACACTTTTCACCATATGATTTTGGACTTGAAAGAATCCAAAGAACACTCGTTCGCTGATAACAAATATATCTTATTCAATACCAATGTGGATGAAAACTCCAGTCCATTGACTTTTCGAAATTATGGGAAAACTGACTGGGCTACATACAGAAACATACTGCAAAGGATAATAAAACAGAGACTATTTATTTATTCCTCTAAAACTATTGAACGTAGTACCCGTGGCATGATGGTTAGTGCGTTGGACTGTCATGCAAGGGGTCTAGGGTTCAATCCCTGAATGTGCCACCTTAATTAAAAAAAATTAATTTGCGCGGGTACTGCCTCTTGCGAGGAACTGACAAATCATTCAAGAGTTAATCTTGTCATGAAAAAGTGCTTTCTCAAACTAGCCGTTCGGATTCGGCCTAAAATTGTAGGTCCCTTCCATTTCTGACAACAGTACTCGCACACAGGAATGGTTGAGAGTTGTAAGTCACTAGGCCCTGGTTCACAACGGACTGTTTAGCCACCCAATTTATGTAAAGCTATTAAAATTGGCAATAAAGTCAATGAGCCCACCTTAGCTATAAAAAGATCGTTCTAAATTGCTTGTGCAGAGCTAAGAAGAGAATGTAGGAAACTCAACTGAGCCAAAGGAACAAGACTAGCATCTCACTGGGATTCTCACAAAGTTTCCCTATGCATTTATAAAAAGGCACTAATTAAACCTAAACTGTCTTCCTGAAAATCTTTCTGTGGCAATGTAGAAGAAACATCCGGACTTCCAGGTACCGTAAAATTCTATTAACTAATCCAGCAATACGAAGCTGTATGAAAAATACAAATGGCTCCTTTACAAATTCAAGTGAAGAATTGCTGAACTTATTACTGGATACTCACTTTTCTGGTAGCTCTCAAAACCTAACTTGTAACAATCAAATGCGTTCAATTACTATTGTAACATATCCAAAGGGTCTGCTCACAAGGGACAAGCTAAAATGGGTACTCAACAGCTTCAAACCATTTAAATCAGCAGGACCAGATGGCATAATACCAGCCGATCTACATAAGCCTCAGATATAATTGCACCAATCCATGGGGCAATTTGCACCAGCTGTCCTCATCTGGTCCATATTCCCTCGGCTTGAAGAGAAGTGAGAAAGTCGTTTTAATCCACTAAGCAAGTAAATGTTTGGAAGTAAAACCTATAGATCAAAGACCTCTAAGTCTATCGTAATTCCTACTCAAAACCTTAGAAAGGTTGATTGATATCAATTAGGAGCAATGAAGAGATCCACTTCAACTGCGAGACTGGAAGTGACCTCCTTGTTCAAGAATCTGCGGCCAAAAGTGCCCTGAGACTTAGTCAAACTAGAGTGTGTATAAACAGTTCCATAGGACTTGCCCAGATCCTTCATAAAGTTATGGGTCATAGTTTTGCAACAGACTATAAAATACCCGAACTTGATTTTCATAAACCATTCCAGGCTGCCATCCCAAGCAGAGAGGATTGGATAGATAATACACCCTACTTCAGTGAGTTGTCAAAAGCTATCTATACTAATGGCACAGATAATAAATTTATACAGATGTCTCATCCCAGCAGGAAAAAATGAAACAATTTTTTCTCTTAACAGACAAGCCTTAACAGACAAGAGCTTTTAAAAATAAAGCTGAGAAAGCTCTTTTTGCCTTGCATATTTTTTTTCGTTTTAGAAACTTTTCTCTTCTCATTTGTCATTTTATTTGCCAACGAATACAAAAACAAAGTTTGGTCCGTTGCAAACAAATGTAGTATATCTTTTTTTTATGCGCGTTTTGGTGCGTAAAAGAAGAAAGGGGTGATAATGTTGGATCTTTTTTTTGTTTATTTTTTTGTGAATGTCGATTGTTAGGTGTCCGGTAAGGAGAATAGAAGAAGTTGCTTGTGTATTGCTATATGAAAATATTGTGTGGGCAAGAAGGTGCAAGTGAATGTGCAGATGATTTGGTTTCTGTGTTTTACGTTCGTACGATCGTACGTTCGCGACGTTTTTCTCGTCGTCCATAGCTCAAAATCAGAAGAGATATCGACTTCAAATAAATTTTGTTATACATATAAAAATATATTTTTTGAAAAAAATCCAATTAAAGGTTTTTTATAAATCAAAAAAAAACCATACAAAAATTTGTCACCTCGAAAATTTTACGAATACAAAATTATTTTATCTCCAAACCAATTTTGTGCAACGAAAAATAAAGTTTTTAACATCTGGTAAAATTTTGAGAAAAATCTAATTGACAGTTTTTTTTTATAAAAAATAAAAACCTGAGAAAACATTACTCAAAGTTTTTAAAAATTGAATTTCGACTCAAATATCTTTTCAAAACTTTTAGATATTTGCTTTAAACTACTTTTTAATTTAAAAAAAATATTGTTGTCAACATTCAGTAAAATTTTGAGAAAAATCGAATTGACAGTTTTTTTTTACAAAAAATAAAAAATTAAAAAACAACTCAATAAAAGTTGGTAAAATTGATTTTCGACTCAAATATCTTTTCAAAAATTAGAGATCATGGTTTCCAACCAATTTTAATTTATAAGGAATATTGTTTTCAACATTCTGAAAAATTTTGAGAGAAATCAAATTGATAGTTTTTTTTACAAAAAATTAAAACCTAAACAAGAAAATTAGTAAAATTTGGTAAAATTTGATTTTCGACTCAATACAATTTTGAGAAAAATAGAACTGAAAGTTTAAAAAAAATGTTTAAACCTAACAAAAAAACAATTTTAAAACTTCGTAAAAATTTACTTTCGACTCAAATAGCTTTTCAAAATTAAAAATATTGTCTTCAACTCTTTCTTATTTCACAGAAAATATTGTTTTCGATAATTAGCAATTTTTTTTATTAAAATCTAACAGTCCGTTTTTCATAAAAAAAATCTGCAAGAAATAGTAAAAATGGGTAAAAATGCTTTTCATTTCTTGATATCTCTCAAATTAATCTCATTCATCCAATTTGTAAAAACTTAAGATATGCTACTAAAATTGATAAAAATTTGTTTTCGACTAAAAATCTATTTAACAAAACTAGATTTTCAAACTAAACTATTTCCTTATATTAAATATTGTTGGTTATTTTAAAATTTGTAAAAATAAATAAACTAACGGGATGGGAAGTAATCAGTGTGGGCCGCATCTGAGCCTTTTTTTTTAATATCTGACAGACAATAATGGAAGATTATAAGGCTGGGTTGCATCACAGTCTGATTCAAGAATGTCAAGACTAAGATACTTGAAAAAAAAACTGGACGAAAAGCAAAACAATTGAAATGCACGACTGGTTCATTAGTTCTAGAGAAAACTTAAAAACAAAATGACGGTTCTTTTCTGGAGAAATACAAAAATATGACAAATCAAAATCTAAATTAAATATGTTACAGAAAATTAGTCGACTTAAAAAGAGTAAAAAAAGGCTTTGGTCTGATGAAAAGAATTCTCTCGAAAGAGAAATCGATTTAATGGAAGGTATGAATCAAAACACCAAGACTTTTGCGATTATCGCAAACGTTCGTTATGCGCCTTTTGTTTTAACTGCTATTGTAAAAAAAAAAACACCCACGCAATTTTCTTGAGATTCATTTCAGCATCTTTCTACATTATTATCTGTATAACAAAATTTGCAGTCGATATCTTTTCTGGTTCTTGAGCTATGGACAGCAAAAAAAAAAGTCGCGAACGTACGAACGTAGGTACACACGCACAGACATTTTTCCAAAATGCTTTTATTTCCACTATATGGAACTTAAAACGTCGAGAAATGTCAACATTTTCAATTCGACAAATCGGACCCATTACAATAATCAAAAAGGAACACGTTTTTTATACAGTCATGTCAAGGAAACATACAAATCAGACAATACAAATCTACAGGAAGACCCTTATTTGAACAGAAAAGAGTACATATTTTATTTTTTGCTGCACAAAATCTACTTGTCCATTTTTGAGGAAGTTATCTTTTTGAATAAAAAAAATAAGATCAGTTCTTTTTAAACTAGAAAAAAAATATTATTTTAATTGTTGACACATTATGTACAATGAGGTACATACATGTACATTGGACATATGTAGGTACCTCATCATCCAATTGACACCAGTCAACAACACTTCATTACGTTTAAAAACATATAAAACAGAAAAATTTATTTGTGGAGATTTTACAAAATTGAAGAAAAAGAAGAATTTATAAAAAAAATCCACATGAATGCACGCAACTAGCATTTACATATCCGATTATAAGAACTCGAGCTATAAAGACAACCTTGTCCTAGCTTTGTTTCTATTTCCAAAGACAACTGTAAATATTTTTTTTCTCGTCGTCGACAAGCGATCAACTCTCCTGCACCTATTTTCAACGCATCACCACCAGCCACACCACACCACAAAAAATCAAAATAAAACAGTTTTGTTTTCATTTGTGAAGAATGATCTTGGTGTATTATGTGTTACTGTGCATTAGGATTATGAGAGGAAAAGAACATACGAAAATGATTTCAGATTTTTCTTTGCCTTAGTTTTCATTCATAGGAAAGAAGACGAGCAACATAGCTTTCGTGTATTCATTTAGTGAATGTGTTGAACTTTTTGAAAAAGCTCTTTTTTTGGTTGATTTCAGTTTCATATATCATTTCTCGCCATAAGGGTGAGACATCTGTATATTTATTATCTGTGCTAATGGCTTTAAAATGGACACTGGTGTACGGACAGGCTTCCAAACTACAGTAGCGTCTTGCAAGCAGAGGTTTTGGCAGTGACAACAGCTGCTAAAAAGGTATGAAGGATGGCGATACCATGAGCTGATATCACCTTTTACATTGATAGCGGCAATAAAAGCGATTACTGCAACTGAGGTAAAATTAAAATTTGTTGTTGCACAGCACAACATTAAGTTCTGCTGGGTCCCAGGCCACTGCGATATACTAGGCAATGAGAAAGCCGATGAATTAGCAATATTAGGGTCAATGCTTGACGTAAGCCAAGCTCAGCTAGTTAGCACCAATACCTGTTATTTAAAACAGGAAATCGCAAAAAGAATAACTATCAAGGCCGATGAAAGGTGGGACCTTCTTGACACCTACGGCACTACAAGAAAGATCTGGCCCTGTTTTAACAGAACAAGGGATGGAAAGAATTTTGCAGCTACAGAAGGAATCACTTCGATCTCTTGTGAGCAAAATGGACTGTTGCGCCACCCAATTTATATTGATACAATACTTCTGTCTATGTCTCAACATTAGCTTAGTGCTCCCTCCAGAGAGTTCAGTATGGTTGCTTTTCTTGACATCGAAGGTGTTTTTAAAATCTCTAAACGTAAAGAGTTTGCTTTGGAAAATTTAATTAATGCTAATTAGCAGAATCATCAACTCAAAACTGGGCAACTGATCTATCGGACGAGTCGTTTGTAGAAGGACACCGCAAGGAGGTGTTTAATCTCTTTTCTTCTGAAACCTAGGGGTGAATGAAATACTTACTAGCCTGGATGCGGAGGGTTTCTGAGTGATAGCCTATGCGGACGACATTGCTTTAGCAGTTTCATGAGAAAAGCATCTTAGCACCTTAAGAAAACTCCTACAAAATGCCGAAGACAGACAAATAATTTGGGCTGATAGGTGTGAACTGGGTGTTAACCCACACAAAACTGATTTAGTCTTATTTTCGAGGAGATACAAAATTCGATTTGTCAATCTTCCCTATATTAAAGGAATTCAATTAAAATTCTCAGGCTAGGCTAAGTACCTGGGTCTTATTTTTGATAAAAACTAAATTGGAAACGCAGTGTACATGAAAGAGTCAAAAAAGCTATTGTAGCTCTATTTTCTTCCAAAAAAGCTATTGTTAATAAATGGGGCTTACAAACTAGAATCACGCATTGGCTATACATCCCATCTAGGGAACTGGACACGTCACTCTACCTAAGAACTCTTGATATATTTAGCAAACAAATAGCTGCAAGCTCTGCTATTCGCCTCAAAGCTTCATCGCAGTGAATTAACAACATTTGCCACTCCGTAGTTCTTAAGTATTTAGAATCAATTCCAAAGCATATGGAAGTACACCCTAACTGCAATTCGATAAAAACTTCCAAATTTGTATGCCTTTCATATCTTTTTGAAAGCATAGGGTATTCCTGAAAGACGATTCAGTCCACTTAAAAACGGATGGATTAAAAACAAAAATTAGGGCTTGTATTTTGAACTACTGAAAATTAGTGTCTCATTTCACCTTCCCAATCATTGTAGCCTGTTCCCAACGGAACTCTGGGCGATAAAGAAAGTCTTGTCCTGGCTTAAAGAAAACGTGATATCAACATCTGATATCCGTTTTTTCTGAGATGGTCAGGCCGCTATCAAATCTCTGGACTCTGTCTCAACAAAATCTTAAACATTCATAACTGCCGGTTGTCTCTTATTGTGATGGCATAACAGTTTAATAATCACCTTTGCTGGGTGCCGACCAGAGAGACATTTCAGATCAACTCGTCATTAATGATACCGTAAAACCAATTTTTCCACGTTTGGCAAATGCAGCTGTAGCTACATGTAAGCTATTGCTAATGCAGGCCCGTATAAAAAAGGCGAACATCTGCGGGAATAACATCAGCACGTGTCAGGTCACATTAAATATCCAGACTTCACTAGATTTAAAGCGATAAAGGTGCTGGCTATCGCTAAGCAGATCGCATATAAGCTCGGTGTCATAGCCGAGTATTGTCTAATATTAAAGCACGCCACTAAACTATGAACTATAGAACTGGCCAATAGACGAGAAAAGTCTTCGTCTCGTTTTTTAAACTCAAAAGAGACCATCTCAAGGACATCCGAGACGAGACTGTACATGTTTGACTTTCACCAAACTAGTTTATAATTTAAATACAAAAAATGCCTTTTATTTTTGTTTTATAACTAATTTTTTATTTTATTAAGAAACGTTTTACAAAGTAAATTTCAAAATCTAGGCTTTTTCTGAAAACTCCATAAAGTGTCTTGGTGAAATTGGACTTAAAAAATGATATGAATGTTAAAATATGTTTTTTCAAACTGATTGGAAAATTAGCTGAAGCATTCCAAAGCTTTTAATAAGAAAAGAAAAACAAGACAAATATATCCAACTTTCCTTATATTTGAATCCTGCTTCTTGACGGCTTTGAAATATTGTCATTTTACTTAGTTTAAAGTTAAATACTCAAACATAACTTTTAAAACAAAACATAGGGCAGCCAAGATGGAACTAGACGAGATTTAATAGACTAGCAAAACTTAATAGCGTTACATGTCGTATCGTCGTCAGCTCGAATAGAGCAAACTTGAGTACTTTCCTTCATTTTCAGAGTACAACAATAAGAAATGTAATTAAATAGATCCAGTTATACACGTTTTTTTCTGTTTAAATGTCTTTTGTAAGCACTTCAAAATCCGTAAAAAGAGGCTAGAATGCGACCCACACTGATAACTTCCCATCTCATCTGTCGATTTGTCTTTCTTAAAAGTTTGAAGGTTTTCGTGTTGGGTTAAAAAAGTTGTCAGTTAAATTATTCTTAAACATTTTAAAATTAAAAACAATATTTTTCATATAAAGAAATAAGTTAGTTTGAAAAACTAGTTTTTTAAATATATTTTTAGTCAAAAACTAATTTTTACAAATTGCATGAATGAAATTAATTTGAGAGAATCAAGAACCGAACATCCAAATTTGCGTACTGCTTCTTAAACATTTTATTTTTTTATGAAAAAACGGACTGTTGAATTTTTACAAAAAAAAAAACTACTGAATATCGAAAACAACATTTTCTGTGAAATAAAAAAGTTTGAAGACAATGTTTTTAATTTTTAAAAGCTTTGTAGTCGTAAGTAAATTATTTAAAAAGTTTTGGTATTGCTTTTCTTTTTTGTTGGGTTTTTATTATTGTTAAAAAAACTGTAAATTTGATTTTCCTCAAAATTTTACTGAGTGTTAAAACAAAAATTTTTATAAAAGTAAAAGTAGTTAAAAGCCATTATCTCAAATTTTTAAAAAGATATTTGAGTCGAAAATCATTTTTTACCAACTTTTATTAATTTTTTTGTTTAGGTTTTTCTCTTCTGGTTTTTGAGCTATGGAAGACGAAAAAACGTCACGAACGTACTGACGTACGGACATTTTTCTAAACATCTTTTATTTCGACTCTAAGGACCTTGAAACGTCGATAAATGTCAAAATTTTCATTTGACAAATTGGACCCATTACAATAACTTCCTATGTTAAGTTAAAAAAATACACTTTTCAATGAAAAATCAAACAACTAAAAAGTTGTTGTTTTTTAAGCTTGAAAATTTTAGTTTTATATTTCACAATAAAAATTTCTTAGGAAATATTCCAATTGTCATTTACCCACAAACAATATGTATTTATGTTTCTCCACTCCAATTAATTTAGCAGTCTAACATCTTTGTCAATTATTTTCTAACCGAAACGATCAATGTGTCATTTTCAAAGAATTCCTAAATTTTAACCTCATAATATGTACACATTTATGTGTTTCTATCATTTTAGAAATTGCTTTTAATTTGATTTTTCTTATACTGATGTTAGGCAACATTTTGAATAATTTATTCTAAATTATGGCAAAACAACGCTTTTCTACATTACAGCAGGTAGGTACCTACCTAAATGTACATACAAACATAAGTAAATATAGGTAGATGAAAGACTCCTCTATTATCTTAACATATGTGACGCATGTTTGATTATTGCCATCATACAAAAATAATAACAGGAACAAAAAGAAAAAGAAAATTGCAAATTCCTACCCTCAGATGTATCCTTCTTATAAAAAGAAAAAAAAACACCCACACATATTGTGTATTATTTTGCAAGCCACCCAATTATCCAGCCATTCAACAAACACACACAAAAAGCACACAAAACACAATCATTTTGCTAAATTTATTTTCTTATTGTTATTATCTTTTTTCTTCCTACCTATCAACTGTAATAACCAATCATCCGGTATAGTAGCTGGCTTCAGCTCAACCCCGCTCCTGTAAATCAATTATTCAACCATTGCCAATATACATGTGTAAATATTGACAATATAACAACAGCAAACCTACAATGGAAACAAAAACACAAGAAAACATAAACGTTCTACAAAAGAAAAAAAAAATAGAAAAAAGGTTCCACATACGCCACAGTAGCCCACAAATGATGTCAATGGACAGAGAGATAGGTACATCAATGTCGTCTTCATATCGTTGGTTTGGCTGTCGATATCAAAGTGCTCAGTCTGCTAATAGTATTAGGAAGACAAGTCACGTCCGTCCAGGAACAGGAAACATCATATTGCAGTAACATTACACAGCCATAACACACACACCCTCACTGGCACTCATCGAACACGAGTCACTCGCAACGCGGAGTGGTCGGCGTTGTGCGGCGCGGTACGGCACGGAGCGGCGCGGCGCTTGTTTAATGTCAAAATTGATTGATTTAATATGAAAATTAGTATGCGAATGTCAATTATTGGGGCGTGAGTAAGTTAGTCAGGGTAGTAGTGGGTGAGTGAGTCAGGGGTAAGTTTGTGTAAGCAGTCATATAGTTTGCTAGACTTCAAAGTTACCACTCACACCTACAACCTTCGACGACGACGACGACGTACACATACATGCATAATGCGAGACTACTGAACCGTGTCGAATCGAATCGATTCAAAACCAACCGACACATCACCCGAAACATGAGTGAAGTTGACTGTTTCAATGTTTGCACAGAATTTTCAGATTGAGCAATTATTCGCAACGATTATTGTTCACCATGTACACAAGCGTTCTGGAATTATTGCGAAATTATGCCCATCGTTGGGCATATCACACCTGACTGTCGAAGCTACCAACAATAACAATAACAACAACAACAATGCAAATAAATAAATGCGGTTGGCCCAGAGGATCCAGAGTTCCAGAGGTTCAGAGCTCCAGAGGTTCAGAGGTACAGTGGCTCAAAGGAAGAGGCAAGCCATTCCGTTGTTTATTTTATACGTATTGTACTTTTATATAAAATGGAAGAAAGTCAATATTATCGAAGCGAAGAGTATAAAGAACCAAGTGAACCAAAAAGTAATGGCGACCAAACCCAACTCCAACCCTAACCAAGCCCCAGAGAAAAAGAGGAGACTTGATGTGATGGTGGATATTGGTATAGAGTCATAGAGTATAGCGACGTAGTCGTCATTGGCCTCGGATGTCCTTGCTCTGATGTGGCTTATGACTTATTTTCGCAGCAGAGAAGGATACAGCAGAGCTCAGGAAAAAAGGCAGAAAAGTGATGGTGAAGGTCCTCCACCGTCCTCCTTCTACACAACCATCTCCCCCTCCCGTCAACCCAATTTGCATGACGTTTCACATTATAAATCAGTCATGGTTATCGGGGATATATGTATGTGTGCGAATGTTGGGCAAAGCTAATTTAAGACTTTTTTAATTAAGATCTACTTCCTGTTTATTATTATTTTTTTTTGTCTTTCGTTTTTCGTTTACAGTTTGGTTTTGTTTATTCACGCACAACAATTAGAAAGTCATCGAAGTGAATATTTAGAAAAAGAATTGATTTTTATTATTTTGTTTATTTTTATTTTCTTTTTGTAGGGTTGCCTTCGAATAATTATTTCTGAATCAGCAGTTAAGTTAGGCTTGAGGAAGTGGGGGGCATAAGAAAGTAGTATTAAGAATCAAAATCAACCCATCATCCTGTCTTATTTTCATGAAACGAGTAATTAATGTAAGTTGGAGGTATTAATTGGAAAAATATCCCAACTAATTGAATGACAATACAAATTTTCGAGGCTAAATCTTTTAATTTAAGGACAACATGACAAGTTGAGCACAGCAGTGGCGCGGTGGTCGGAGAAGTAACGGTGGTAATGGCAATGAAGAAAAAGGAGCCTACTTTCTAAGATGATGGTGGGTTGCTTAGAATGATTAATTTGAACATAATATTGCCTTGATAAGAAATAAGTAAAACAACAAACAGAAAAAACAATATAATTAAAATCACATTCAGTGATTGATTAATTGATAAAATAGCAACAACATGAAAAAGAAAATTAAATGTAGGTATAAAAGTGAGGATATTAGAGGAAAGGTGGTTATTTTAGGCCCTGAAGTTTGAAGAAAGTTTTTCATTAACTCTGTAACAATGACTTGAATATTTTATATTATATTTAATAAGCGGCAAGGTTTACCTAAATTTGGGTCAGGGTTTTTCTTCTTGAAAAACTCGATAAGTTTTATATGTATTTAAATCACAAATAAAAATTCAAACTTGCTATGTGAATATTATAAAAAGTTTAAGACACCCCAAAACGAATACATCAAAAAAAACTTTATTCTATATTTCGTTACTTCAATGGTTTGGTAAAAATTAAATAAACAAAACCCTTTCATTTTCTGAAACACAAAAGATTTGTAAGCTTACTCTTAATTGTTGTTATTAACACTGCAGTTTTTGCTTTTTATTCCACAGGCACTCCCATTTTTTTAGAAATAAAGACAGACTATGATTACGATGCATGTGTACTCATTGAACTCATTAAAATTAATAGAATTCTATAAGTTTTGTCCAATATGAAGTCAAATGAAACAGTTGTCATTGTTTTGTCCAACAAAATATAAACCATCAACTGAAGCCAAAAATTACAAAAATATTATAAGTCTGAAATATTTGCAATGTAATGCGGATTAAAACATTAAAAAACAACTGAAAAACTATTAAATTTAAGAACAATTTCAAGATAAATAAGTTGCTCACAACTTAAAGTTACAATACTTACAATATCTTCATTGAAAAAGATTTCAAATACATAATGATTAGCAGAAAATACAGTTGACAATTTTTGAAAGTGATGCCGACAGCTAACATTTGAGCAAAGATTCTTTGAAGTTACCTGATTTTCTAAGCGTTTTTAAGTTGGTTAAAAAAGTTAGTCAAAGTTACTAATTGATCAATATTGATAAATCTGAGCATTTTTATCTTTCTGGAAACTACATAATTTGTTAGGTTTCTAGTTTTCAAATTTTAAAAATTCTGAATTTTGAAACTTTCCTATCCATTTTGTATGTTTTATTTTAACCAAGAAGAAGAAAGACGTGAATTTTGAGTAGGAGAGAGCTGAACTATGTTTCCATTGAAAATTAATTTAATTGTGTCTCCAAAAACAATTAAGTTGTCATTTCAAAACTGACGAATAGAAAGCTTAAAACACAATTAAACATGAAAAAATTTGTCTCTTTAAAAATGTAGTTTTTTAGGACTGCAGTAAGAAGTAACCATAACCATAACAAGATTGAAAAGTGTAGGTTCAGAAAACAAAACTTTATTAGATTTTGTATTGAAATCAATAAACTGAGAAAGTTAAATTTTTTATGACGAATACAATATATTTCAAGTAGATTTAGGGTATTTTGGAGTTAATTTATATTTTACTTCCCAGTTATATGTCAAATAAAGAAATGAATTATTTCAGTGTTTAACAGAACATTCAACTGCAAATAGTGACCAAAAATACTTAAATTCATATTTTGTGAGCAAAAGTACACGCAAAAAATCACAAACAAACAACACATATTTGCATTTACCCTCAGATAGATTACTTTTCGTTGTTTTATGGGCGTGTTCAAAAACAATGCAATCCTAAATAATAGAAGCTAGAGTGCTGACATTGGCTTTAATCGAAAGATATTTATAGTTTGTTTAAAAATGATTTATTAAAATCTTAAACACAATTCTACTTAAACAAGAAAATAAAGTTTCCAATAAATAAATTATAATAAAGCTTAACAAAATATCCTCGGAAAGTTACCGTCAAGTAGTGCTGCTTTTATTCACTTAAGAAAATACACGTCATTTGTACAATGATTGAACTTTTGTAACTCTAAATTTTCAAAGAATTATAAAAACAAAATGTTTTATTAAAATTTTAAGCATCAGCTTGAAAGTGATTACTTTAAAGGGCTTTTGTCCGTCAAGAGCAAAAATTCATGTCAACCATAAAAGCCGATGAATTGATTTGACGGTGGATCCGGAGTGATTTTTTGATATTTTTACTATGGCAGAAATGTCAAATTTGACATTTTATACTCTTCGGAAACTATTTCCCCCATTAAAAGTTTATTTAATAAGCTATAAACGTTTCTTTGGTAATGAATATATTTCCTTTTATTATAAACGAAGTTCGAAAAATACCAATTTAAACATTCGTTCAATGGAAAAATAAATGCAAACTTTATTTTTGTAATACAAACAATTCTTTTTAAGAATTAGACTGATATTGAGTTAAATTAGAAAAAAAGTTTTAAAATACAAGATCACTACAGTTGCTGGTAAACTAAAATTTGTATTAAGTAGCGCTATAAATTGGGCAATCAACTTTAGTTTTATGATTTTTGAACACACCCTTGATACAACTTCCCGAACTAATATCTGGAATTGTAAAAATTCTCAGTTCAGGTATATCGAGAAGTCCATTAAATACCGATTCTACAAAACTGCCAAGGAAATAGAATGTGGTTATAGAACCTGCACTTTTCAAAACATCAAAAGAAACGTAGTTACCGAAGCACAGGGCGTTTCATGTTTAGGTAGAAGTTCCTGCAGCTGCTAAATAAGCAAAATTGAGATTAAACAATTGATAAGCAAAGAATCATTGGATCAGTAAGTGAAGATGTTAAGAATGCCATCCACTTCCATTTTGCGGCTAGAGGTAATCTTTTGGAAGGATTCATGCATCAGCTCATCAACAAAGTGAACGAAGCGGAAAGTATGCTCGATGACTTTTCAAATAGCTCAATATGCACAATCTATAAAAAAGTCGATCCTATGTTCTGCGAAAATTAAAGAGGCATGTTCCTGCTTTATGTCGCCTTCATGATCTTATTAAATGTACTGTGTAAGGGTTTTAAACCCTTTTGCAACACTACGATTGTCAAGTGCCAGTGTGGCCTCACATCACTAAAAAAAGACCAACAAATATCAAGTCAAGACCCACAATCTTTTCATGGACTTCAGAGCTGCCTGTGAAAGCATAAGTAACTAAAAGCTTCTATTGGTGATGTTTGAAGAGTTGGGATCCCGAAAAAACAAAGAAATCAAACAAATCTAAAAGACAATGTACGGATGCCTGTCTGGTTGACTTGGAGAAGGCCTTCGACACCGTATGGTTAAACTTGGCATAAGTAAGCCACTGTTGTATAGGCTTTATGACATGCTTAATGTTAGACGGTTTATTGTCAAAATATTCGCAATGCAACATCTTCAAAAATCTTTGATAATAAAGATGGTCTTCAACAGGTAGCGGTTAACTCGCCGTTCTTATTCAGCATTTAGGCCAGTGATCTGGTAGCAAGTCTGACTCAGGCTATAGCGTATGCCGACGACCTAATTGCGAACATAACGGCCCCAAAAATTGAGGTTATCAAGACACTTCTGCAGGGTGACTTCAACAAGATTCAGCAATATTGCGATGACTGGAAGTTGAAAATCAACATTCAGAAATTTGAAACTATTCTCCGCTGTATGGAGCCTCAAGGGATACGAGAAAAAAATGGAAAAATCTAGTGATCGTTGGACCAAATCAACAGCTACAGCTGAAAAATGTAGTAAAGCACCTTGGCATTTGGTTGGATCAGTACTTGTATTTCGACAGACATATGAATGCTGCTCTAGCCAGAGCTATGGGAGCCTTTGCCCTGACAAAACAGTTGTTTTTTAGCAGCCCTCTTGACAGCAGGGTGAAGGTGATTTGCTACATGACCTTATCTAGCCGATGATTGCCTATGGGTGCTCGGTATGGTTCAACGTTGCCCCATCTCAAATGGAAAAAATTCGGGTGTTTGAGAGACAATGTCTGCGGCGTTGCCTTCGACTACACAGGACACCAGAGTCGGAGTACAAACATTACTATTCGACCAGGTTTTATACAACAGAGCCAACAGAGCCAACAAAAACAAAATAGATAATTTCTTGCTGAAGCTTGGTAGAGGTCACATTGCGATAGCTTAATTTTCTGACAACCATAAGTACTACGAAAGTGCACGTTTAAGTGGCAACATTCCGCCCGATACTTTTCTCGATTCAGACAATCAAGGGCTGATACAGGATAGGGATGCAGTTCCGCTAACCTACCAAGTCAGCCGTAAAACTGTACAGTTTTACAGTGGAGACATCCTCACACTGGACTTAGCCGAGTGCCTTCGGTTCAGTAAGACTGTTTCCGATAGGGACCGAAGAAATAGGGTGAGGTAGGAGAACCAGGTTTGGTGGCTTTTGAAAATGTCATATAAGTTTTCTAGGGCGTTTGGTCTTGGCCGGTTAACATAGGTGGAAGGATTAGGTTAGGGACAGTCAGGGTGGTATAAAAAATTAGAAGCTTACTGTGGCTGTTCTAGTTTAGGGTATTTTTTAGTAGTATTATTGTTTTTTTTTTAAGTTTTAAGTAGCTTAAGTATTATAATGGGTTCCTTTTTTATATAGTTTTAAGTTTTATATAAAATAAAAATAATGATAAAGATACCAATTTTTTTTTTAATTTTCGTGGTTTTAGATTAAGTTCTTGTTATTTAGTATTAAAATTGTTCTTAGGCCAGTAAGATATTTTTTAAGTTTTTAAAATTTACGCTAGTTTCTTTAAGAATTTTTGTCTTGCTTTAAGATATTGATAAAATAAAATAAAATAAAACTGAACCAGCTTTGTCAAATACCATCAAAGAATACTCGTTGCAACGTACAAATGGGTAACAGCTCATCGGAGCTATTCCAGACATGCGAATCGTTCAGGCAATTGAATGCGCTATCCTGGAGCAGATAATACGCAAGAGTTTTATTAACCTGGAAGGCATTATATTTAACAGGTCATCATTCACATCGGCCACTCCAAACGAGCTTTTCTAGAAGTATTCACAGCTTTAGACGAACAGACGAATCGCCTTTAGCATGAAGTGAATGAGGACAGAACAAAGTACATGCTACCAACAAACAAATTATCATCTGTCCACGGTCTAAGTTAAAACGTCATTGATTGTAGCAGCCATTTCCAGGTAGTCAACTAGATCACCTGCTTCGCAACAAATATCAATTTAACGAACGGCATCCTAATAGAAGACCGACGAGGAATTGCCCCGCTGCTACTTCGGTTTGACCAAACAAATGGATAAAGTCTTTTAGGGGGTGAGCCTCAGCGCCGATTATACAATTTGGAAGAACAATGTTAAATTTTGGTAATGCTTAAGGAGGTGGAACGTTAAATTTATCGGCTACAAGTAATTTGAACAAAGTAGACCAAGACAAAGTACCACCATCACTTTTTATTCCTCCCCCACCCACCTCGATTGTTAGAAACTTTTTGTCAGCAGCAGCTACAGCTTGCAGAACAATAGAAGTTAAAATAATGGGAGCCAGAAGTAGCTGGACACTGAATTTGGCAATATCTTCCATCAATACTACGAAAACAATTAGGAAATTTCCAGCGCCCGGTAGTAATCGTAAATAACATTTCGAAGGTGGTCAGTTTTTGTATAGGCATATATTCTCCACAAGTTGTTTCCATATGATAACGCGAATTTCCAAGACAATGTAACTTACTGTGCTTCTGCCCATTCCAAAAGCAAAAGCTTAATATCAAAACGAATGACCTGTTGCGAGAAATCTGATAACATTGAGAATATTTCAAATTTCAGGGGAAAATGTAAAACTAAAGTGGACAAACCTAAAAGACACTTTCCGAAGGGTTCTTAGAAAAGCTTTACGTCTAGTATCGGGATCCGAAGCTGCACCAACAAAACCTTAAAATGGGCATTTTATGAAATGATGACCTGTACGAAGCAGACAATTGATCCAGATCCATCTGAGGGAAATCTTCGAGAACCAGAAAAATTATTTAATGGCTCAAAATCGTGTTTTCTCTTAAACAATATCAGAATTACTTTAAAAAAAACCCTTTCAGGTGTCAATACACTTACAAACAGCACTCCTTCTACGAGCACCTGCAGGCTGCCTCCAAAACTTGCTAAAAAATAAAAAAAGAGAGCATCAAAATACAATTGGGAATTTCTAGAGTTAGAAAAAGAAAGATTCAAAATTTTAAAGCAAGAGCTAGAAAAAAAGAAGAGGATATTGATGAACTCCAATTTTTCAAAAGTCTTTTGCCATTTATGGCACAATTTAACAATTTCGAAAAACTTGATGTAAAACTGACATTCAAAATATTTTATTGGAAAAACTTAAGAATACAAATAAAGTATAAAAAAATACATAACCAGCTGTTGTTCCAAACTTGTTGCTATCTTTTGTCTTGTTAATTTTGGTCGAGCTTTTTTCAACAGCAAACCAAAAGATGGTACTGACATACGACAATATTGCCAAAATCCATCTGAAAATCTGCGACTTTCAACTAGTAAGCTATCACAAACCGCCACTTATCGTTACGTAAATGGCCACCCATCGCTCAGATTGGTCGCTCAACGACTCGTCGTTCAGTCCCTAGCCGCTAATTGCGTGGCCGAAGCCTTAATTAACTAAAGCCGGAAAGTTAGTAAGTACTTGATAGACATTTTATAATAATGCGATGGAATTTCATATGATTTCTTCCGCGAAGTAAGAAAGTTATACAATATTAAAATGAAAGCGGATTGGTGGAAAAACATTTTTTAAATCAAAAATTCTGTAAAGATTGTTGCTGCATTTTTGTTCCAAACTTTTATTCGTCACTCTCATGTCCTTTTTCTTGAAATATTTTTGTTTTGTTATTTTGAAATTTTCAATCCATCAATATAATTCAATCCGCTGTTGCATGTAAGCAAGAAAAATACGAAAACTACACTTCAATCTACTTCATTTCAAAAAGAGAGTGTAGGTAAGTAAATAATAAAAGAAAAACTTTTCAGTTCGTCTTTTTCATCATCTCCCCCTGCCTCGTGCGGATAGATTTTTCTCAAAAAACTAAAATTCGAAACTACACCACGACGAAAAGTAAAGACGGCGGTGGCTGTGGAGCGTCGGCGGTGGTGAGCTATAGACGCAACGCAAAAGGACCGCTGCTTTCATTTTAAAAAGGGGGAAACGCGAGTGTCCGTCCATGGTACGATTTTCAATGCTCTTATATTTATGGGGAAATATTTAGCAAAAAAATTGAAACAAAATGTAAAGTTTTTGGAACAAAAAATTTGAAAAAAAATCAAAAACAAAAACTTCTTGAAGTGGGCCAAGGGAAAAAAGATGGTGGCAAAAACTTTTTTGTGTATTATTTTGGAAAAATGTCTGCAGGAGAAATTGCATTTTTGTGTGGCACTTGTTGTGAATGAAAGCTTCTTCCACAATGATGGCGATGCGATGGGCTGTATGTTCATTTTCATTTTCATTTCCATTTTTTTGAGTTTTTGAAAAGTTCGAGATAAACTTTATTTTTTGGTTTTGGTCAAGTAGTAGGTAGCTAGTGTATTTGAAGTGAGAAAGAGAGGGCTGATGGGAGTGGAGGGAAGAAAACTTTGTATTTGCATCTGATGTTTTCTTTTTTGGCAAAGCAAACTTTTTGTTGGAAATTTTTTTCCATGATGAGTTTAAAATTCCCAATTTTTTTTTTTCTTTCGTCAAATGTTGTAAATTTCATGAAGTTGACGATGTAAGATGAGCAATTAAATTGAAATTTAATTCGGTTTGTGTCTCATTTCAGTTGGAAAATGCTGATGGAAAAATGACAGTGTTCAAAACACACACAAATTATATTCCATTCCAGTTTTGATATTTTGTTGTCTTGATTCTACAAAGAGTTGAAATAAAATCAAAAATATGAAAAATATGTAACATAAAAGGAATTTTCAAAATTTCCGAAAGAACTCTCTCAGCAATTCTCGAATATATATGGATGGGTTTTGGTCTAGATCGATTTCTAAATCCGCATTTAACCGAAAATAGGCAAACAATTTACCATTGGATTGCGTGTAATTCCCTCAAAGGGAATACGAGTTTGGAGATATCGTATTTTCAACATCCTCATCATCATCATCAGCAAATCACCCAATCGTACTTCTCCATCTCCATAAAATGGCTGATGTCTGGTCTTGTGATGGTTAAGGCTCATCTCAAGGATATTGCAGGATGTACGTGAGCATTTTATCCTGAATTCATTGGATATGTCTGTTTTAAGGTATTTTGTGCAGGCTCAGAGTTACAATTTGTTGATAGCTCTGGTAACTGTAACCGATCGAAGGATAACATCATAGATACTTTGATTAACTACACATTTCAGTTTTGATGTTTGAATGTTCTGTGATGGAGCACAAGGAAGAAGACGTCTTAATATGGAAGCGATATGGCAAATGACCACAACTGAGGTTGTTTTCGAACACACTGATATTAATATTTGCACTAGGTAACATAAGGCATAAAGCTGCAATGCACATATCAAGTTCCATCATTATTGTTGAACACATTTTTGCAAGGTTTTAGAAGACAGACAGGGGGGAGGCTATATTTTGTATCTTTATTGTGAATGCAATTCAAAGGAAAATGCCTTGAGGTTAAAATATGAGTGAAAATGCATTTGAAATGGTTGGTTTAACAAAATGTTTTTGAACAGAGCTGAACAAATTATTCATTTCCCACGAGAACCCAAAAGGAGTTACCTATTTGGTTAAGTCTCTCAAAAAGTAATATAGAAACTTTAGCAGAGCTATCTAAATATTTGAATAGGACTGACTTTTTGTGATGTGACGCAATGGAATAGAAGTTTTGAAATTCTTAGATAGTATGAATGCAATGGGGAAATGCGTGGAAGTATACGAGTATTTCGAGAAATCATGATGGTTTAAAATTTCAATATTAACGTGTTTTATCATCAGGAGAGAAGAAATAGTGTGCATTTTGGAGAATGTCTTTGGAATAATAAATTACAAAACTTTTGAATGTTTCATTTGGATATGCTTCTTGACAGAAATAAAATTGAAATTATTTATTTATAGTTTCAGTTGTTTTAGGGAGAAATAATTGTAAGTGAAAAGAAGTAAATGTTTGTAAAATAAACGCAAGATATTGAAATTTGCGACGTTTGCTTAAGTTGAGAAGAAGAAAAAAACCTTAACAAAATTAATGTTCAAAAATTGAGAAATTAAAATAAAAAAAAAGAAATTAAAAAGCGTTTTAAATAAAAATGAAAGCTTAGCAAGTTTCTGATGGAAATGTCTGGTTTTTGAGCTTTTCAAATTGGAAATAGTGACCGTTCTTGACGTTTCAATTTCCCTTTAATCTAAATGCACTGTTTTTAGAACGATAACTCTACATCCGTCACACATTAGTTCTGTTTACTTTTGCATTTTACGTCTCATGAAATAAAAATCAACACGATAGACAAATTTTAAGAACATGACCTATTTTAGGGAGTAATGATTTTTTAGTATTGAAAAACCTTTAAAAAAATATTATGTTATTGTTATTAAAAATACGTTTGTATTTATGTCGTATTTAAGGAGAACCAACAAATCAACAAATATTTTACGTCTAAGGGTATTTTCATTTTGCGATAAGGAAAACCCGGAACGCCCTAAAAACGAAATGTTTATAAAAGATGGTTAATAATTTTTAATATTCATGAAAACTAAGACCCAAAAAATGTCATACAAATATTGACCATTCAGTTCTAGGAATAAAGTTTTTTGTTAGGTATGATAAATTAATCAAGTTCCTTTTGTGAGTCAACAATAGTGAAACTGATGTAAAGTGTAAGCTTTCAGAAAAGTTGGTGATGTGATGAAACATAGCCGTGTGCATCACTGAAGAAAAACTGAGAATATTGCTGATGTAGATCGTAGTTTTGACGTAAACCCAGCTTTGATCATTAGAATAAGTTATTCCATAAAAGATTACTCCGTACTTAACTATAAGATGCTTAATTTTGATCATAAGTAACGTCTTATCATAGCTGATTGTGTCCTTTAAGTGCATCAAAATGATCTAATTTTACATCGGAAAATCATTTTACCTCAGAAACTACATTAATAAGCAGAATTTTTGAATTTAGAGTTTGTAAAATCCAATAATGATTGGATCTGAATTCTTAACTTGTTTCTGTTTTGGTGCAGTTTTTATGCTGGCCATGTAACCTACGTAGGTTTCGCTATTGACGCAAAAAAAAAAAAAACAGTAGCGCTGAGATCAAACAAAGAAAAACTCTTGCTAACCACTTTTTCTTTGGGATAAGAAAGCAATTGGGATCTACGTTCCCGTATGCTTAGCAGAGGAGTGGAGGAGAAGATGGAATGACGAGTTGCACTGGTTGTACAGCGACGTAGACTTAGGTAGAAGAGTATAAGTCCAACGACTAAGATGGCTGGGTCACGCAGAGTGCATGGAAACCAATCTCCGGCCCGGAGCGCGAAACTGGAGACATCTAGCTAGAGACCGAGCTAGATTAAGAAGGTTGGGTGAGGCCCTAGTTCACACAGGGCTGTAGCGCCACCTTTAGTAGCAAGTAAGTAAGATGGTGGCGTTACGTACAAGGCAACCGGGGAAACAATTTCGAGAGTAAAGTTTATTGCATTGATATTTCTCTTAGAGTTTGTGCTCACGCCCATTCAAATTTGTTGCATCCACGTAAAAGATAAGTTGCATCCCAAAGCTTCGCATTTAAGGTGCCTTGAAATATAGCCAAGTGAAATAAGACAAATTGAGAAATTGAGAAAGGCTATTGAGATATACCTATTGATTGATATACTCATAGTCCCCAGAATCCGTACACATTTTGACTTTTTAGTGAAATTGTGATTTTAAGTTTCGGAATTCGGATACACCTTGAATTACACTATTCCAAATACCTCGAGTTCAATAACGGTATAAAAATTATGGATGTCACACTTAACTGTATCCTTTTAATTTATTGAACCATTAGGACTTCCACCCAACCTAAAGTCTTTTACTTTTCGGCAATCAAAATGAGGACACGAACATAGTACAGAACTTCAAAAGTAACCGATGGGAAAATAGAGTTCCGTTTTAAGTAAATATGTATTCAAATTGTTCAAATGTTTGTGGTTATATTGCTGAACTAGAGAGGTTTCAAATAATCCATCTACTTAGTACAAATTTGACATAATCTTTCTAACATGGTGGCCGTTATCTCAAGAATGTAAGTTTCATTATTGGTTTTCAGAACTTCAATCGAAGCGGGCTTGTTGTCATATACATACCCTTTAACATATCTTCCCGAAAAATAGTCTAGAGACATTAAATCGAATGATCTAAGCGTTCAATTGACCTCTATAAGTGAAATAAACTATTTATCGAATTTGCCTTTAAATTGGTTTATTATTATAAGTGCTGTGTGAGATGTGGTTGCGTCTTGTTGAAATCACATATCATGCTTTTTTATTTAGGGCAAAAAAGTTTGTTATTTAGCCATCACAATTGACAGTAACGTTAAAATTTTCTTCGTATTTGAAGAAATACGTCCAAATGATTCTGTAAGCCATTTCAATAGAATCATTGTTAACTTTTTCTATGCTTTCTGGCTGTTCTTCACTCCAAATACGACAGTTTTGCAACTTCACCTATCCATTCAACCAGAAATTAACTTCGTCGTTGAAGACAATATTTTGATAAAGAAGTGGACCTTCGGCCAATTTTTCGAAGAGTCCATGCATCAAAAATTACACATTGTAATGGTCGTTTGGCTTCAACTCTTGCACCATCTGTATTTTGAAAGGCTTCACACCTAAATCCTTCCGCAAAATTTTCCATGAACCTCCTAGAAATCGATAATCCACGGTAATTACTAACACTGGTTGATACAGATGCGTCTTTTTTCTCAGACAGCAATCATCGTAAGCGTGTAAATAGTTTATTGGACGAAAATGTAAATTTGGTCACAATGCAATGGTTCAAATAGCTGCCCAGTACGTTGATCAAATTGACCATAAAATGAAAGAAGCTGGTAATGAACTTTTACGAGTACGAAATTTTGATAATAAAACTAAATGATTTGCAAGAGTTGTTGTTCGTTTGTAAGACGACACTTGGTTTAATCATAGACCAAATTGAAGACATTTCACAGTGAAACAAAAGACGAAATATGTTTGAGCTGTCAATACCAGTGTTGCCAAAAATAAAATATCAAACAAAATAACACGTAGTACCCGTAGCATGATGGTAGTGCGTTGGACTGTCATGCAAGGGGTCTTGGGTTCAATCCCTGCCTGTGCCACCTTAATTTAAAAAAAAAAAAAAAAAAATTTCGCGGGTACTGCCTCTTGGGAGGAATTGACAAATCCTTCAAAAGTAATTCTTGTCATGAAAAAGTGCTTTCTCAAACTAGCCGCTCGGATTCGGCCTAAAATTGTAGGTCCCCACTATTCCCGACAAGCGTACTCGCACACAGGAATGGTTGAGAGTTGTAAGTCACTAGGCCCTGGTTCACAACGGACTGTTGCGCCACACCATAATAATAACAAAATAACACATTATTAGTTTAACATTGCATTATATAATGTAGTGCAAAATTACCAAAGCATCAGTGTTTATCAAAGTGGATCCAATAACGAAATCAGTAGTTAGACAGGGCTGTGCACTCAGTCCAAGTTTGTTTGCACTCTTTATCGAAGATATAGTGGAAGCATTATCAGCAGAAATCGAGTACGCAGGTGTTAACATTAAAGTTCTTCTTTTCGCTGACGACATTGTCCTGCTCGCGTATACTCTGCAATACCTTCAGCAAATGATAAATAAGCTTGCTGAATATTGTAAAAGGTGGAACCTAGTGGTTAATTTAAATAAATCCAAAGTGATAGTTTTTAAGAATGGCGGTGGAAGATCGGGTGCAAGTGAGCAATGGCACTTATGGCGAAAGAGTTGGTGAGAGAATACAAATATCTAGGAGTCTGCTTTACTAAGAACTTGAGCATGGAAAAACATCTCACATAAAAACTTGTTAAGGCGAAAACAGCTATAAACGTAGAATGGTAGCAATGCTTTAGTAATTAAGAAATCACGCACATCAGTAAATTCAGAGTCTTTGAAGCTGTATCGAAATCAGTTATGTTTTAGCGGCGCAAGTAAGAAAAAGTCGGAAATATGAACAAGTGGAAAAATTGCTCAGATTTTACATAAAACGAATTTTCCACCTTCCTTCGAGTACGCCAAACTGCATGATCATGTTGGAAACGGGTTTATCGCCTTTAATCACAAAAACACTCAAGCTACAGATCGGTCGATTACATCTTCAAAGGTCTCGATATGCCAATTATCGTCTTCCAAAGAAAGCAGTTCTTCAAACAGTCCAATCCCGAAGTAGATGGTTTAAAGACTGGATATAACTAGCCGAGCAGGTCGATGTTGACCTGAACTTTAGTAACCTTGTCTCATGGAAACCAGCATTATATCTCTGGATGAAGCTTCAAGAGAACAAAACACGGAGCAAGCCAAAAGTTTTCTGCACCATATGATTTACAGTATTCTACGATCTTTGGAAAACAAACTTCCATCACAACTATACCATTCGAACAAATTTCGTGCATGTTCCGGCTAAGAGGAGAACTCCTTAATCTGAACAAGAATGTAGTTCAAAGGACCGCGAGGACTTACCGATTTTATGAAACCTGATATTAAGAGAAATTAGAAGACTTATCCTAGGCATTGACTTTCTTTAAAAGACTGAAATCATAAGCCTTCTTCAGGAAATGGATGTCACAATGTGATATGCACTTTGCAAAAAAGCACTTAAATAGACATCAAATTTTAAATGAAGTGTTCATAAAGCTATAAATTTAGTTGTCTGTCTTTCAGACGGTAATGACTTGCATTAAATTAATTGTATTAACCAAATTATTGTTAAAAAATTTATGTTTGAATAAAATCAACCTTATCTAATCATATCTCAATCAGTATATGTACTGCGACTTAAATTATCAAACAATGTGTACTTTAGTAGTTGAGGCTCTTCTTTGTTGTCGAATAAGGTTTCACTTTTATTTAAAATACTTCCCTTATTTTGCATTGAAAATAATATTTTTCTCAAAAATTATTAATACCATAACAAAAAGTGCAAAATAATCACATACAAATACGACGTTATACAAAAGAACAAAATAGAAGCTTTAAAACTTCATTTAAATAATTTTCTACCATTTATTCAACATCAGAGACTCTGTTGCATATAAGTTCTTTCCAATTCAAATGGAAACAAGTAAGCGAATTTCACTGTCTGCAAAGCATTTTCGTAAAATTTTTCATTGTAAGAAGTAAAAGAATATTTTACATACGACGATGTACGAGGTCTGAAAACAATGAAACAATAAAAATCAACTTGAAACATTTTACCAAAAGCTCACGTTTTGCATACGAAAACGACGAACAAGGGAGGACTCGAGGTTGGAATCATAATCATCATCATCATCATCATAATTATCATCATCATCAGAATGCAGAATGTATCACATGCAATTGTTATGTAGTTGTTAGTTAAGGAGAGACGAAGGAGAAGAAATTACGAGTAAATTTTCAACTCATAAACTGTATCTATTCACCTGTAAGACTTCACTTGCCATCCGATTACACGTGTACTTTTCCTAATTGCTGCAACTGCAATTACATTCTATTTCTTTTTTCCATCCCCATCCCCATCCCCATCAAAAGCTTGTTCTTTAGTTCGATGTTGAGTTGAGTTGAGTTGAATGTTGGTTGCATGAATCACAATCACACAATAATCATCATCAGAGCATCAACATCAACATCCAGGTAGAGGTAGGTAAGTGAACATTGCACAGCACATAGCTTCAAATGAGCTAAAATTGTTGAGCCATCTCCCCCACCACTGCTGCAGTTGCTGCTGCCGCTGCCGCCGTCACCAACGACGACACTACAACAGCACTTATATGCCTCTTTCTCATGACCCGTACAACGTCAACAACACTTTTCAAACCCTTCGTTTCACAGCCACCCATCATCAGCCCAGCCACCAACTACCCCATCAGCCACCCCCGTAGCGCACTATACGCTCCTCCAAGCTCATATAGTCAAAGAGAAGCAAAATAACAATGGAAGGCATCAGAATACCAGAAGCAACAACAACGCTTTCATGGCTCTTCTCTGCTCCTCTGTTCTTGCGTCCTCGTTGCTGCCACCGCACCACCCCGGCAAGGATTAACAAATACTCGTAAAACTGTCGTGCATTTTGTCGTTTTCTATATTTTTTTTTCTTTCTGCTGTTGATTCTTCATATAGTGGGGGTGTAATCCACCCTCACATTTCCCACCCCCATCATCGCCCAGTGCTTGGCTGCCGTTAGTACATTTACCTTTATGACAGATAATGGGTAATTAAGAGACACTGCTGGTTAAAGTGCTGACACACACCCTTGTGTTGACTATGAGGACCATGACGATGACGATGAGAATGAGAATAAGGATTGAGGATTGAGGATGAGGACGAAGTCAACGTTGTCGTCGACGACAGCGAAAGCGACTACGCCGACAACATCGTCGCACAATGATATGACAAGAGGCAATTTAGAGAAGACTCACAATATACTATCACTCTTCTTTCTCCTCACCGCCCAACACACCCCCACAACCCCATTACCGCTGCTTAGTTGAGCTCCTCTATGGCTACCCCTTTTTATGAGCTTTGTCCTTCATCCTTCCTAAGGATGTATTTTATTTGATTAAATTTAAAGAGAATTCAGAATTCCTAGGTGTGTCTCTGCATTATCTCAGGCAAGCCAGACTAGAGAACACTATATTCGTGGGTGGCAGGGGTTCAGTGTACCATCAGTGAGAGTGCACAAGGGTTTGGCGGTTGGGGATGTTTTTTTTAATCTTTTGCCTTTGTTTTTAACACACATAGCTTGAGTTTGAAGAAGTTAAGAATGTTTTAATGAGATGAGAGCGAGAATGCTTTCGTTTATGGGTAGAAAGCGATATACCAATCCTCTATAACCAAACCATAAACCCCCCTAAGACTTACTCACTCTTCTATTCTACACTCGTATATTCTTCTTAAGGTCTCCGTCCCGTCCCTTGCGTCTTCTATAACTAAATGAATGTCAGGGGTATTTGCTTAATGCATTTAACTACTAATTTTTGTTTTTTTGTTCCTGTTTTCTCTCTTTCTATTCTTCCTTTCAATATTATTTTCTTTTTCTTAACGTTGTCGTAGTATTTTTGACGTCAAAAAATGTTCATTATCTCGTCCGTCGTCTTTTTCACTGCGTTGCGCTGCGCTGGCTGACTGATTTTACTCATACCACTACCAACTACTATCTCAAGGATGTTTAGAAAAAGGAAAATTAGGATAACAATTAATAGAATAATGAATACTGTTAAATGAGATTTCTGAGTGGTTTATTGTGGGTATAGCAGTTTCGAATTAGAAATGTAGGTAGAAGGACGAACGAAAAGGAGGACGAGAATTGGTAAAAAAAGGAACATTTTCCAGGACATTAGTTTTTATTGAATTTGGTGTAGTTATTATTTTTTGTTGGTAGTTATAATTTTTATTAGTTTACTATTTTTTTTTCTTAGGAAAATGGCGGGAGTGTGGGGGGAGGGTAAGTGGAATTCGGTACCATATCGAAGTTAAGAAATTAAATTGTTGATTAAGATCATTTGGAAGGATAAATATTTTACCCTTTTGATGTAGGTAAATAGTTTATCGATGGAATTGTACAAAAGTAGTAATTTTCTATTGAGAACACCTTTATTCTGTTTGTTTGTCTGTTAAGACGAAATGTTTAACCCTAATAAAGGTAATTAACAGTAATTGATTTCTTATAGTTCTTAATGGTTTACATGTCTTGAATTAGTATAGAATCGTGAATACAAATATTATTTTTCTTGAAAATGTCTCTAATGAGCTTGATCCCAACTATGTCTAAATAATTACCCATTTAAATAAAAACAATGTTTTAAAGGTTAAAAACGATTGACCTGCTTATAAAAAGTAATAGCGGCCATTTACGTTTAGGAATTATTCAGCTATAAAAATATAATTTTGATGGGAAAATCGTGTTCAATGAATAATAAAAAAAAACAAAGAAATTTGAAGGCAAATAAAATGAATGCATAAATATGCTCTGTGAAGTTTTGATTTTTTCTTATACAACATTTTTCTTACCGTTTCAGCATTTAATAAGTGAAAACTCAATTAATTTAGCACAAGAACTAATTGAAGTTGAAGATTAATAATAAATCAAATAAAAGTTAAAGACATTCACTAAAACAACTTTAAAAACATATTAAGTTGTTTTTAAAAATTCTGTTTTTAAATATCATAGAAATTCTTTATGTTAAAAATGTTAGAAATTTTTAATGTTTTTACAGCTTAATTGAAGCCGTTGAAAAATAATGAACTTTTTGACAACTTCTTTTATCTAAAGGGAATGCCTTTAATTTGATTAATTCGTAAAAACATAAAAAATAAAATGTTTATTTAAAAAATTCGTACGAAAAGTTATAAATAATAAATAAAGATGATGATTTTGAAATCCGCAGCGGAGTCAAACAGGGTTGTATTCTTAGTTTAGTTAAGTTTATTTCATCAAGCAATGTTTTACAATCTCTTATAGATTACTATTTATATAATAAATATAATAATAAAATAATAGTATAAATAATAATAAATATAATAAATGTGTATAAATATATACAATCGGCGTTAGTAAATAAATAAATAAATATGAAAAATAAGTAACTATGTGTTGATAAGATAGCAAAACAAGCATGACATATCTTTTAAAATATCTCTTGAAGAGAGTTGAAATATATAATAAATAATAATGTTACTTCTTCTGATCTGCAACCTGAAAGTGAAAATAGCGAAGTTTTGAATTTCCCGACTAGCAATGACGATCCGAAATCAAAAATAAAGAATAAAAAACGCTTTCATCAGTAATTAAGGAACGCTGGAAAATCATATAAAACACTTTCTGGGAAAGTTATACATGCTAGAGCTCCAAAACCATTTGAAATGTGTCGAAGCAACTGTCGAGATAAAATTTCATTCGAGCAGATACAAAGATTATTTAAACATTATTGGGCTTTGGGAACCTATGGCCAGAGAGTACTTTATATTGGAAATCTTCTGATTCTAGAAGATAAAAAATGTGATACTCTATTAAACGCAAGCCAAAAAAAGCGACGTCGTGAAAAATCTGTCAAGTACTTTTTAGAATATGATGGTATGAGAACACAAGTTTGCCGAACACATTATACGATCTGTTTTCTGAAACGGAGAGTTTCATTAGAAACTTAATAGCAAAAAAAGTTTCAAGTCCAAGAGTACCGTTTAAGAATTGTCGAGGTAAAGGGATTCCTATGAACAAATTAACATTGGATCAAGAAGAGGAAGTGTGCAACCATCTAAAAAATATATTCATGGTAGTTTAAATCTCTCCATAATGCATCGGATGTGTACTAATGAAGTTTCTAATCCTGTAAGCCTTACCAAATATGCTGAGATATTTAGAACAATTAATTTAAAATTCAAAGCTCCCAAACTTGACACTTGTGCAACTTGCGACGGATTTCTGTCAAAGATAAAAATAGCCCAGAATGAAACAGAAAAACAAGTTCTGGTGGAGCAGAAGTTAATTCATGTGACAAAGGGAGATTTTGGCTTTGAGCAAAAAAGGGTCGATAATGAAAATGCTAGACAAAACAACGATATGGCAGCGTTCGCGTTTGATTTACAACAGTGCCTACCAACACCATTTTTGAAAAACTCAGTTAGTTTTTATAAAAGGCAGCTTTGGACCTTCAATCTTACAATCCACGACTTAAAAACGAATGGTTCCGGCTGTTTTATGTGGCACGAGGGAATTGCGCGAAGGGATGGAAATGAGATTGCCTCGTGCGTTTTCAAACATCTACAATCTTTACCTTCTTCCGTCAATAAAATAACGTTCTATAGTGACTCATGTTCAGGCCAATATAGAAACTCCATGTCTCTGCTATGTTCCTTCTGTTCATAAAAGAAAATCCTTCATTGGAATATATTATAGATCATACTGACCACACACACCTCGAGTGTGATTCTGATCATGGGTTAATTAGACTAAAAAAAAGAAAAAATCCAGTGTCGAAATTAGTGTGCCAAGGGACTGGTATCAGTTCATCGGAACTATAAATTCAAAAATTAAAGTTGTTGAAATGAAAGAAAGCGATTTCTTCAACTTTTCTTCAACTGGAAAAGGTGTAACTCAGATGGCCAAAAGTTTATATGGAACTCGGTAAGGTGGATTCGCTATACGAACAACTACAACCAAATTTTTTATAAAACGAACTTAAATTCTGAAGAACCGTTTAACCTTTTACCATTGATCAAAAGAGGGGCATGGACACTAACACTGGTTAATCTAAAAAATATTGAAGACCCACCAGTATTATGTTTAGACAAAAAAAAGATCTTATGGATTTATTGCAGTATATAAATCCAGAGTTTCATTCATTTTATAAAAACCTTAAAACGAGTTCCACTGAGCTCAACATGCATCCAGATCTGCGTAGTGAAGATGAAAATTGAAAAACACTTATTTAATCTTGGTTGTTAATTGAAATTGAATTATGTCCAATATTTTACTTTTTTTAATGAATTTACATTGCATAATTGCATGAAGTAAAGTTTGTTTTTTTTTTGTATGTTTAATTCTATGTGTTTTTTAATAAATAAAACGTATTCTAACTCGAAATTCAAGTTGGTTCTTATTCATAGTCGATTATTTTTCATAATTAATTTAGGAATAAAAACTAAAGTCGACATAAGAACTGTAAATTTAACACAATAGAAGAGGAATAACAGCTAAAGTAGACTTAAAAGCAGAACAAAACATTTCTTTAAAATGGAAAAACAACTAAACTCGAGATTAGATTCTATATGATAAAAAACATAAAGGGCTAAAACAACTAAAGTGTTATTTTTGTCAATAAAATCGTGGGAAACTTATTTTTCGACAAAATTTAAATGTGAAATAAGACATAGTAAAATTATCTTCATGTCACTTTTCGTTTCAACTCAATCGGAGTTTCCGATCGCCAGATAGAGCGTTTGTAATTTCGCAAGTTTATCAAAAACTTTAAACTGCTCTTCTGAAAAATGAGCAAAACTGACTTTAGCGGTTATTCCTCGTGATGTGACCACAGATAGATGGCATAAAAATCTCAATTTCGTCTAAAGTTGACTTTAACGGTTATGGCTTGTGGCCACAGATATATCAATGGAGTGTAAAACACTATTTGTCACTTTGATGCAACGAGATATGGGTTCATACCTAATGTAATTCTTAAAAATTCATCACGTAGGTAGAAAACCTTCTTCTGTAAGGAAAATACAAATTAATACATTCAAGCAAATAAGAACAATTTATTTGGTTACTTAAGATATCTTTTACCATCATTACTGAAAAATATCTCCTTATTAACTCAAGCGTTTGCATACCAAAGAGCTGACAACTTATATGATATGGAGGTCTATCAATACTCCAATTAAACTTATTAAAAGCATATCTAGTGAAGGATTTTTGCACTCTTTCTATTCTTAAGGAATGAGTGATATAGTACGGATTCCAAACAACACTACAATACTAAAGATTTGATCTGACAAAGGCTGAGTAAAGGCATTTGAACGCGTAAGGATCAGTAAATTTCTTTGCATTCCTTCGTAAAAAGCCGAGCATCTAATAAGCTTTATTTACAACAAAATAAATGTGGAAATTAAAAGAAAGTTTATGATCTAATATGACTCCTAAGTCTTTTTTTAAGTAACTTTTTCCAAAACAATGTCATTAATTAAGTAATCAAACAAAATGTATGATTTTCTCCTAAAACACGTAAAACTTTGACACTTAGAGACATTCAGAAAGAGTAAATTGCTATTACACCACAATGCCAATTCATTTAGATCCTCTTGCAATAATAGACAATCACCAAAAGATTTATTGGTTTTAAAAATTTTAACATCATCAGCATACAAACAATAATTATAAAATTTAAAAGTATCAGGAATATCATTTATAAAAAGTGTAAAAAACAATGGTCCAATATGACTCACTTGTGGAACACCTGATGTTACTTTGATAGCTTTAGATTTGAATTTATCTATGGATCCGGTTGCTCAAATAACAGCTTATCCATTTTACCCGACCATCTTTTCAAATAAATATTTCCTCACAACTGGTGGAAAAAGTGGAGAACTTTCAATACCTTGGAAGTATCGTCTCCATCTAAGGCTGAACCGAACAAGACGTCATCAAACGCATCGGTTAATCAAAAGCGGCGTTCGGTATGCTGTTGAACATTTTGAGGAATAATTCTATTAGCTTAAGAACAAAGCTATGATTGTTTCGTACAAATTTGAAGTGGCTGGAAGGTTACTTCAGCCTTTACAAGGAAGCTGCAAACCTTCGTGAATATATGTCTTCTCAATGTCTTGAGGATTTTTTGGAACCTATAGATTCTATTATATGAAGGCGTAAGTAGCAATGGTTTGGACATACGCTTCAAAAAGTTAACGGTTGCAGGACAAGCAATGCAGTGTAACCCGCTCACACAAGAAGGAAAAAACACCTGGTCGACCGAAAAACACATGACGCAGTCTAGGAGAAATCAGCGTCACTGGGCAAGAGTTAGAGGGAGCTAAAACATATCTCCGCAAACCACACACTAAGGTGTGTACGCGGAGTAGAAGCCTTAACAGGTGTGCGAACCTAAGTAAGTAAGTTTTAGTCGAGGGTAAACCTACTAAATTATATTTTGATCCAAAATGTGACTTTAGACCAACAGCAAAAAGTAATTTGTTCCATAATAAAATTGAGAAAAAAAGAATGAAATATATTTATTTTAATTCACATAGTTTTTTTTTATATTCTGCGCGCACTGAAACGGGTTATGAAAACCCTTATAATGAAAGGAGAAACCGATGCACATTGGTTTTGAATGTCTGCACATCGTAATGATTGGGAAATATTGAGCCTAGTAAAGCATTCCACATTCATGTAGTGCGGTTAAATAAAGAATATCTGTTCTTAACAGAACGTTCCAAATTTGGCTCTAGGGTAAACTGATGGTCATTTCTAGCAGTACGGGTATTATGGTTAAATTGTTTAAGGGAGGAATGCAACTGGCTATTTCAATAAAGCATTGTTTATGAAAGTACCTAACGATAAAGCAATGACAGGCATGAAACCTTACGGCGGAACGATTTCCAAACATTGAAGAGGTCTTTTTTCAATTCTATTCAGAAGACTCAAGTACATTATTGTAGCACCAGCCCAAATACTAGAGTATTAGTTTTGGATGAATAAAAGCTTTGTAAATTATAGCCAGACCAGAAGAGGTAAAAAAAATACTTGCATCGTCAGAGAAAACTTAAACATTTAGCAGCATTTTTATCGATGTCAAATATGTGATCAATTCACAACAAGTGGTTTGTGATGCACATACCTAGGACTGGTAGTTGTTCAATCTCCTCGATGCAAGTACGACCCATGGATAGTTGCATTGGGGGAGGGTTACGAGTTGTGACAGTAGACAGCATTGAGTTTCTGAAGCATTGAACAACGCTGTCAAGATCAGAATTTAATGAGCTTATCATACGCTGCCGTTAGTAGTCCACATCCTAAGAACATATTGTAACAAATCGTCAACTGATTAAAGCAGCAACGGTAAAAGACCTTAAAATAAGTGATCATGAGATAATTGTGATTAATATACATTGCGATAAACCTACGAGGCAGAAAAAGCTATTTCCGCATTTTCAATATAGACACATTTTTTTAGACAGGTCTTAAAAATTTTTTTATTAACTTTTATTATTATTATTATTATTATTATTATCATCTTTATTTTTTTTTTCATTTCAAAAATTTACAAACTTAAAACTAAAGATTACAAGCATGGCTCATGGGCCGTCTGCTTTTTACTGATGTTTTTAAGACAAAAAAAATGTAAGTGGCTTATTAAAGAATATCTGTAGAAACGAATGGTTCTGTAGTCATTTTAACATCCTTAAAAAAATGTTAAAATAATCTTATCATCAACGTTTTTTACTCCAAAGTCATTTTGGTTGGAAACAATTTTATAATTAAAATTATTGAAATAAGATAAAATCAACCCATTCGTTCAAGCTTCCAATAAGTCGTTTTTTTTGGTATTCCATATATAGTACAGTGAGAAATTTCCAACAAACGATCCTCAGTAGCCAGATTTTTGTATTTGAAAATTGGCACAACTGAAAGAAGATCTGTCAGAATAATAATAAAAAAACACAGAAATAGAAGAAAGTTTTGTGAAAATCAAATGTTAAAAATAACTTAGCAAAAAAAAACTTTTTAAAAACTGATAAAATGGACAATTTTCAAAAAGAAATGGTAAGAAAAGAGCTTGAAATTGAGATTCTACAAAAAAAAGTTCATTTAACAATTGCTTCAAGGAGGGGGTTCGTTCGTAGACTACTGCATTAACAATTGGTGTTGAAGCGAGCTTGAAGATATTCTCAATTCTTTATATACCTGAATTGAGTTGAAACGATCTTGATTTGGCTTGATTCCCGTAGGAGATCGAAATCGGGTCAAAATTTGAGAAGAAAAACCTGTGTGGAGGAGTTGGTTTAACAGATAATGCATTATGGTCTGTTTATATGTTTCAATCAAATTACAAAAAAATGGACATGTAGTAGGTAGCATATTCTTATATGGTGGTGAACTAATCAGTTCTTCATTTTTTAACACGAATAAAACTATCTCACTTGAGAAGTGCAAGTGCACATCGAAAACATCGAAACAGCATTCGCATTTTAGAAAGATCTGTCATACTTAATAATTTTTAAATCTAATTGTGCTGTGGAAACACTAAACTGAGATAAACTTTCTGTGGAAACATAGCAAAACTTAATTATCTCTTCTATTGTTTCCTATTGCGAAATAAACCCAGTCCATTTTCATTAACAAAACTAAATAATATCAACAGTAACAGATTGATTTTTTCCCCCAATGGAAAACACATAATTCCAAATGCACAACTACACAACGAACACAACCAACATTTGAGAACCAAATTACACAAGATCCATTCGAGACTCGTATAAATGTCAAAAACCCTTCCCTAGTACAGTTCTACTCTAACTTTTATCGCTAGTATTCAGACTATGGATATTTTTTTTGTTTTTCGTGTAAAATCCTACTATACTATGGATAGATTTTCCAACAAAACACGATTAATATGCAAAAAAAAGACTTTGTTTGAACTCATTTAAAAAAATCTTAAAGCTCATAAGTTTTAAATTTTCTTTAAAAAGAAGATTGATTTCTGGAAATTCCCAAAATGGCCTTACAAAAATTAAAAATATGAGTGTTCTTGAATATCTTTTAAAATACTTTTGAATACTTAATACAGTTCTTCTTATTATTACAACCTTTACCTATTTCAAGTTCTCCTTTTCGTTTAAAATTTCATTAAATATTACTTTTTGTTGGTAACGATGAATCATTATAATTTTTCTTTTTTTTAATTTAAAAAAAGGTGAAAAATCAAAGAAGTAATTTTTTTTTGTTCAATGTAATTTCCTCTTTGCAACGTCATCGGAGTAAATAAAATCCAATTAGTGTCGAAAAGAGATCCTAGTTACATCCCTTCCTCTATTCCTGTGAGTATATATGAACCCACACACATATATACTCGTCCTTATTTTAACAGAAAAACGAAAATAAGAACGTGTCGGGAAGCTTTGCACTTGTTATGATGATGATGATGATAATTCGTGTGTACATACAGACATCATTTATAAAAATCTACTTTTCCAAAACTTTACACCATCATAAAGCATGAACCAACAAACCTACTTACAGTTACATTATAATATACGATTCAAAAAGCTCATAATCAATATACTCGTAATGTGTGTATATTTACTGGGCCAGGCGAAATTTAAAAAAATAAACAACAACAGCAAAAATATCCTCTCGTCAAGGATTAAAAATAAAAACCCATTGGCTGACTGTGGATCTGGATGACTGCTGTGTCGGTGGATGATGTCGGCAAAGGACGAAACGGGTGTTGTGTTGTATAGGTAGGTATGCTCTTATAGTCATGGTATGAAAAAATGGAGTTTTGTGTGTTTATGATTATATCCCTGGAAATATTTCAGGTTAAATGATGCTAAGCCGCCCTTGGATATTTATTTATTAATACAAAAGAACCGGGGAACTGGCTAATCATCCCAAACAATCTAAAGTGGGTGGCTTGGTTGTATGGTTCTGGCGCTATAGTCCTGATGGTTCATCGGGAGGAGAGGACAGAGAAAGTATATGAAAACATCAAAACCCTACCCTTCCCATCAACCCTCTATTCTGTATTTAATGGTTCATTCAGGGAAAAAAATGTGTGGTTTTAGGTGAACATCAGACGTCGATTCCAACGCCAACGTCGACTCTGACGTCGACTTCGACATCAACATCAACATCGACAATGATGATGATGATGTTGATCCAAAAGAAAAATCATATCACAGCCTTCAAGCTTCAACCTGCCCTCCGCCACCAACTGCCAAGCCATAAAAAAGAGAGAACAGAAATACTTCTGTTAAGGTCCACTGACCTCCGGGGGTGATGGCTGCGGTAGCTTTGGATTGAATTGAATAAGCCACTTCTTTCAGCTCAAACTCAAACCCACCGGAATTTGGACCATCAGATTTGTTGTTTTTCATTTTGTTTGTTCTGAGGTTTATTTGTTTTTCTCGAGGGTTTTTCGTTTTGATATTTTTATTTTCACCCAATATATCGTGAAATTTTTGAGAGTTGGGGGTTGTTTTTTTGTCCTTCTTTCTTTTGCTAAACTCAACCCCTCCTAAGCCCTATTTCAGAGCCGTAGAACAGTGTGTATATCATACCGCCTAGCAGAGCCAAGCCGGTACCGAAACCGACACTGACTAACGGTACCAGTGTTGTTAGTTACATCGAAGCGTGAAATATTACTCCACAGGTACTTGAAAATGTTGTGTGTTCTTCTTTTTAGATTTACACTTCGATGGTTGTGTGTTTTTTTTTTTTAATCCAGAGCAACATCATTGCACCAAAAAACTCCATGTTTTTCAAATAAAAGCAAAATTTCAAAAATAAAAACCGAAGCGAAATAAAATATAAAAACATTATAGGAAAAAATGCGAAGTAAATTGCGCAATGAATGGGCCTTTGCGTGGAATTGGGATTTATTTTTTACGAGTCCTCGAATTATAGTCCTTTTTCGGTTTTTGCAATACTTTTTTATGCCTAAGTGCGTATAAATGGAGTTTATATTTTATGGTCATAAAGAATGAGAGAAAACCGAATAAGAAGAAAATAAAATATAACAACAACAAAAAGAAAAAAAAAATATATAAAAATAAAGGGGTCGTGTGGTTCGTCGTCGTCGTCCTCGAGGATAAAGGTGAGTTATACATTATTTGTTCTAAGGTGCGGAGGATTAGGTTTATTTTTTATTGCATGTTATTTCAAATATTGCGTTTACACTCGTCGCCGTAGTCATATATACACAGTGAAAGATACATCTCTAACAGTTATAGGTTTTTGAACCTAATGGATTGGTTACGGTTTTCGACTGCCTAAGTGCGGTTTTGGTACTCGTATAAGGTTAGGTACGGATACGTATTTTTATTTTTTGTTTTTCATATCAAAAACAAAATAAACATTAAGAAAATGGGATTCTCCATAATATAATTTATAGGTAATGGGTAAAAAATAAATTTATATTCCATATTGTTGTATTGTTATGGTGCTTAGGGTGAAAATTATCAGTTAAGGTTATTTTTATGATATAGGTTTGGGAGAGCGGTTTATTTTAGGGTTGGGGGTTGTTGTAATCAGTATCATACATGTCCTTAGAAAAAAAAGACAAATACTTCAAGGAAACACAAACTCTTATTGGATCTTCTTTTTGGTAATAAAACAACTGAAATGGGTTCGGAAGGCTATTTTGTTCACGTAATTAAAGCACAAAGTGGTAGTTTACCTATTTAGTCTTTTAATTGCACTTTTTTTGTGGGGTTCAGTTAGACATGTGACTTTTTGGGTAGGAGGACTGGTTCCAAGAAGATGGATATAATTATGACTTATGAATAGGTATATAAGCCACTCAAGGCAATAATAAACACAAATTGATATTACCACGAAAAATAGAAACTACGAAATTAAATAACAGCTAACATTTAGTTTGCCATTCCGCCTCCCTAATGAAGCGTCTTCAAAGCTGAATTTTTAGCGTACAAAGAGGTTCTCTCCTGGCTAAGAGATAACGTGATATCCGCATATTCTCTGACAGTCAGGATGCTATTAAATCTCTTGACGGTGTCTCAACCAAATCTCAAACGGCTCTCGATTGTCGATCGTCTCTTATGGAGATGGCGCAGCAATTAAACACCGGGCCACCGAAATATCACGGGAAATTGTAAAGCCGATGAACTCGCTAAAAATGAAACCGTCATGCTTATTTCACGTGAAAGGGAGAAGATAGGTATACCGATAGCTACATGTAAAGTTATGCTAAAAGAAACAGCTTTTGCGATAGCAAATTCTAGGTGGCACAATTTACCAACATGCGCAGCCACAAAACTCATATGGCCTTCACTGGACCTAAAGCGCTCTAAAGACTTGTTATATCAAAGCAGACTTCATATTAGCTCCTTAAGGGGACTTCTGCAGGAGCTGTATGGATGAAGAAGAAGAGGAAACAATATCTCACGTTAACAATATCGATGTTAACTTCATCTGGGAGACTACTCTTTTAATAATTCCAGTAAACTATCTAAAATAATATAATATCTACTTCGCTTTATAAAAACCTCAAAATGATTCGACAAGTAAGAAGTAATTCTCTAGATTCATGTGGTATCAAAATGGGCCTTTTCTTTTGGCCTAAGTGTGTGATTCTAAATACGCAGCCACTTTAACCTTACCTAACCTAACATTTAGTTTTATATCCTTAGAGTATCAGTAAAGGTGCTTTTGTCCTAATTTTTGTTAAATGAGCTTGAAAATTTTAAGATTTTAAGTGATCATAGGGTAAGAAACAAAGTATAGTATTATCATAATAAACGGTTTTCCACTAAGAAACATCAATTTGCGTAGTCTGTCACTTTTATAGCTGTCATTTCAGGAAGCTCAACAAGCAAATTTACACTATAAGTAAATTTGGAACGATACACTCTTTGAAAACGCCTTGACATTGTTGAAATTCACTACAAAATGGTGAAAATATAGCAGCTACGGTCTGGAAAATCAAACAAATTACAGGTCGTGAAGCACTTTCTCAGTCAGAAATTGTTAAAGTGGTGAAACAATGTGGAGCAATTTAGTTATGTGAGGAATAGAAATTATGTGTGTCGGCCTAAATAACAACTGAAAACATTAATGCTTTAGTGTTGAGAAAAACTTAGAGCTTTTGATTGTTAGATGTTTTGGTATGGCTCATTTCATTATATTTTGCACTTGGCCTTAAGGCTATTAAAGTTAAATAAACTGAAGAACTTAAGCAAATACCAATAAAGCCATTTCTTTGATGATTTTTATGTATTTTGATGACCATAAACTTACCTTCAGTGATAAACCCTTTTTTAGCTCCAAGTTCATTTCTTGCACGAAAAATCTAAAACTGATTGTTGAAAGACTTTTATGTCTCTATCCTCAACTTGTCAGTGTTTGGGGGATTTATACCTCACTTAAATAGATCACCTTAACGAGGTATGAATTATACACGACCAATGAAATAGTCACATTTTTTGCTAGAAAAGTTCTTGAATGTGGTAGTTTTAAGACCTTCCAAATTAAGAAATGCCTTTTTATTCATGAAAAAATATTAATCAATTGGTTTTTTTTAGATATAGTTTTTTTTTAAATATTAAATAAAAACCTCTTACTGGAAAACTCTGTAAAATTGATTTTCCATAAAAGTCTGAAATGCAACCAATACTTTTGTAATAACTTCTTTTTATTGTCCCTACATAGCTTGTAACTGATTTTTTATTTGTTACAAAATCATTGAGCTACTAGACTATGTAAGGTGATAAAAACACAAGACATTAATACAAGACAGAATGACAGAAGAGAAAGAACAACAGACAGAGAAACAACACATGACAACAGCACGCGGTAGGTTTCGAGAAGGTCCCCCATCTGTGAACGTTCAGCTTGCCTATCTATAAGCGGATCGCTTCGCACGACCGCATCTGCGGCACTAGACAGCTTACTCTACCTTACACCTCTTGACATATTTAGCAAACAAATAGCTGCTGCAAGCTCTGCTATTCGCCTCAAAGCTTCGTCGCAGTGAACTTAGAATCAATTGCAAAGCACAGAGACTACACCATCCTCCAACTGCAAATCGACAGAAATTTCCAGATTTCTATACCTCCCATGCAGATCTTCTTGGGAGGATAGGATATTCGTGGAAGATGGGTCAATCCATTTTTATACAGGTGGTTCAAAACAAAAGAAGAGGTTGGTGGAGGTGTATAGTCTGAACGACTAAAATTAAGTCTTCATTCGGCCTTCACAATCATTGTAGCGTGTTCCAGGCGGAAGTTTCGGCGATAAAAGAAGTCTTGTCCTGGTTTCAAGAAAACGTGATATTAACATCTTATATCCGTATTTTCTCAAATAGTTAGGCTGCTATCAAATCTCTATACTCTGTCTCTACAAACTCTGTAACAGTCCATATCTGTCGATCATCTCTATTGGAGATGGCACAACAGTTTAATATTCACCTTTGCTTTGTGCCGGGCTAAAAAGACATTCCAGGTTACTGTAAGGAAGATGAACTCGCCAGGAATGGCAAAGAAACTTAATCTACCAAGTTTTGCTTATGCTAGCATACCAATTGCTACTTGTAAACTATTGCCAATGCAAGACGCCGCCGTGATGAGGGAAGGCACCAGGTGGAACAACATCACCACGTGTCAGGTCACAAAAAAAAAACTGGCCAACACTAGATTTAAAACGTTCAAGGTGCTTGCTCTCTCTTAGCAGATTGCATATAAGCTCTATAATAGGTGCCATAACCAGACACTGTCTAATAAGAAAGCACACCACGAGACTAGGCGTATTCTCAAATGACTTTTGCAGAAGCTGTATGGACGAGGAAGAGGAGGAAACAGTTCTTCACCTTCTCTGTACACGCACCGCCACTTTAGCTCCATTAAGTTTAGGAGGAAGCTTCAAGATTTATGTGGTATCACAATGGTGGGCCCGTTTTCATCTTGGACATTGATCGATGGGAACCGAAGCCTTATCAGTGACTAGGCCGCTGCCGACAAAAAATCATTTAAAGAACTTAAAAGAGTAAACAAACAAAAATGTGTGTTTAAGACTTTTTTTGTGGAGATATTTTAGATTTCAACAATTTTTTTTTCTTCCAATATTCAATTTATTTAAAAAAAAAGATTAATTGGTCTTTAAATCAAAGACAATTTCTCTTCTATTTTTTCGGACCTTAAAATCATCAGAAACACAAACATTATTCATTTGAAAAATAGTCTTTACTACTTTAAATTTCATTTGTTATTTAAAACTTTTTAATTTTGGAAATATGCTTTCAAAATCAAAGAAGAGGTTATTAACAGTCGATCACTTACTGATATCATTTTACGTTTAGATACGAACTAAGTAAAAACTTTTTCGAAAAAGAAGCTCCAAAAATTGGTTTTGCACAATACAGTTGCTTAGGACCATTCGTGTTTTCAAATTCATCATAAACAAAATAATCTATATGTCACCGAAATGATTAAAAGCTTTCTTGACGGTAGTACCCGTGGCATAATGGTCAGTTCGTTGGATTGTCATGCCAGAGGTCTTGGGTTCAATCAATGCCTGTACCACCTAAAGATCACGGGTACTACCTCTTTCGATTAATTGACAAATCCTCCAAGAGTAATTCTTGTCATAAAGAGTGATTTCTTAAATTAGCCTTTCGGATTCGGCTCAAAACTGTGGGTCCCCCCCATCATTTACAACAGTTCTCTCAAACGGAGATGGATGTAAGTTGTAAGTCACTAGGCTCTAGTACTCAAGGAACTTTTGCGCTATTTATTTTTTTCTGTTATGACAACATTTTTTAAGCTCGTGATAAGATTATAACTTAGTATTACTAACAAAAATAATGGTTCTTGGTTAACTACGAGAGCCAGAAATTGTTAGACAGAATGTAGTCATTGAAATATTTATCAGTTTTTAAAAATTACTTAACTTAAACTGTTATAAGTTATGGGAATATCCAGTGTTGGTTAGTTACGCTAGTTTTACACATTTGAATTAGTTACGGGTAACTTATATAACTAATGTATATAATGGAGTAAGTTACGTAGCTAATGGAATCAGTTCCATTAGTTACGTAAGTAACACAATTAATTAATCTATTATTTTGACATTTCTCCCGAAAAATCTTCGCTTAAAAAATAAAACTCGAAGCAAGACATGATATTTAATATAACATATGATTTAAAACAAAAAAATCATCAATCCGGAAGGCCTGTTACCAATTCGTATAAGGATCTTCGATTTAGATTCTATTGTGTATTAAATAGGAGTCAAAACTCGACAGTTTCACAATATATCCTGGTCAAAGATTCAGCAAATGAAGTTCTTCTAGATCAAGCTCAGCCCGCTTCATCAGACATTCAAGCATCCAATGAAGTTCAGTATTCACTTGGTCTCTTTTATACTCGTAAACTTCTCTGAATTCTTTTATAATCTTTCTTTTGTCATTTGTTGTTTTTATAAAATACAAATTGTTGTTTACTTATAAATGTTATTGTTTATTTTTTCAATGTTCAGACAGACACAATTTTCTTGAGCTCTATTAGTGATATTAGTAACGTGGAAAGTGAGTTGTAACTTATTACAATTCACAACCTCGGAGTAACTTACGTTGCTAACACTATGAAAACATATCTAAGCAAATTTAATTTATTTATTTAAAATAAGGACCATTTCATGGTCACATATTTATCAGCCCGTTAACATTAATTAGTCCTTGTGCTTTTAATCTGAAGAAAGTCTCTAACATGCAGGCTTTTAAGGTGATTATTTTGTCGTTTAACTGCATCCACTTTAAACTTTATATGCAGGTAAAAAGATTTTAAAGAGAGTGATTCCATTTTTTTAATTATTGAAAGTGAGAAATTAGAAAATGGTAACCTCAAAAGAGTGTCTAATGTCCAAAAAGTACAAACCAATACTTTTAATTAATTTTCTTTCATCCAAACTCAAATAGAAATTCTTACTACGTTAATGCTCTATTAACTTGCATTCCTCTTCTAAAATATTTTAACTTTGAAAATTATGCGTTTGTCCTTAATTAGTTTTTAAACTACTTGAAACAGTCTTGGGTGATTTGTATTGCTTTAAATCTAAAACTATTAAAATAAATTTAATTTAATGTTTTAAGGATTTTAATTCTAAGACTTCCAATCTTTTAATAAAAATGATAACATACTTTATTTTTACTTTGTACTTCCAACAAAAAAACATTAATGAAGTAATTGTCCTTCAGCTATAACAAACGGCGCAAGCATATTGCATTCCAAATCCTATATAGTGCTTCAATATTATTATTATTCTAAAAGTCATAATCAAAGTACACAGTTTCAGCTAAAGGCAACTAAACTGTCAGAGATTATTATTATTTCAACGATGATATGCTTTTGCCCATGAGACATTAATGATATGATGATGATAGGATACAGAATAGAATATAGAAATAGGGCACAAAGTCTATATCGACCCGCAAATATTCTGCAGTTTTGTTCCATTCGCGAGCCTTTGGCTATTGATTTCAATTTTGAAGCAAAATTATTAACAACATATGCCTTAATATACAATAATACATATTTAAGGCATTTATATACAATAATTATGTATTGTAGATAAATTATGCAAGGCATTATGTTTCTGATAGAATTTTAAATATTAGTTAACTAAAGTTGCTTGCATTTGACAGCCTCATGTGAAAACTTATGCAACAAACACTTTGGCACAAACTTTCCAATAAGTTTGTGGGAGTTTTGTAAATAGAATAAAAAAATGTTTTTATTTTTTATGACAGATATTTGAAAAATGTTTACAAATTCATACAAAATAACTTTTTAAATTATCAAGAAAAAACATCCATTACTTAATTCAGTTTTGTGTTTCAAAATATATTTTTCTTTTACAATTGTGTGAATTATTTTTTTTGAACTTGGATACCAGAAAACTAATTTTTGTAATAGAAGTTGAATATACACCTTCAGTATGTGTTTACAAGCTTTTAATAGCAGGGTAAGCCTATCCTTACAATATTTAGGGTAAGTCTTTTCAAAAGTTAGAATGCAAAAAAAATCGACATTTTGAAATGAATTTAATTTTGTATATTTTTTTATTTTTAAAGTTCTGAGGCCATAGAAGGTGTATTAAGATCTCAGTTGAAAGAAGAACTTCGATTTATTTGAACCATCAAATTTCGGGGCCAAGGAAACTAGAACACTGTTTGGCAATGTTTTTATTCTTCTGACTAATTGATTTTTAGATTTCATTTGACCTTAAAAGTTTAACGGCCAATTTCTTGACGAAATTCTAAAATAAAATAAATACTCGATCTAATTATTCCCAGATTTTCTTTGGAAGGTCATTTTAAAAATATTTAGAACTCTAGCATTTCTACAGACCTATCTATACCTGTAGGACTTGGGTAAACATAATTTTTGAGTTCTAGGAACTTCAGATCTTGGCTCCATAGAACTAAATTAAACCGTATTTTTGCTATTTTTGAATTACCCCGTAGCTGGTTCTGACTTAAAATTGGAAACAAATAAATACCATTCCAAATTTTTGCCAGTTTTTGTTGGATTTAGATTTGGGTTTTGATATTCTTCAAATAAAATTTGTGTTTTGGATTTCGTAAAAACACATATTCGTATATTTTTGTTGCACTGAACATCTTACTTGAAAAAAAAAAAATCAAAACAAATTGGTTTAAATTATAGAAAGCATTGTTTTAAAGGTTTCAAGAAATTGTATTTTTTCATCTCGATAATAACTTTTTGTTAAAAGTTTAATAATTTAAATATGTAGCTCTTAAACACTGATACGTATAATGTCCATTCAACCCTTTGATGTAAAAAATATGTTAAACTTAAATAAAAGGGTATGAAATTGTTAGCATCCACAACATTTTACATAATACATCACATTATTGCACACCTTATGTCTTTGTGGTCTGATAAAAATAAAATAAATAAATTGGGTGGCGCAACAGTCGAGAACTGAGGCCTAGTGACTGACAACTCTCAACCATACCTGTGTGCAAGTACTGTTTTGAGGGATGGAAGGGACCTACAATTTTAAGCCGAATCCGAACGGCAAATTTGAGAAAGCACTTTTCATGGCAAGAATTACTCTTGGAGAATTTGTCAATTACTTGCAAGAGGCAGTGTCCGTGAAAAAACTTTAGGTGGCATAGGCAGGGATCGATCCTAAGACCTCTCACATGACAGTCCATCGCACTTTTTTTTATTGTAATTCATTTTTATTAATTTAATCTTAAACCTATCTTAAAGCTAGACAAAAATTCATTAAACTAGCCTAATTATCCAAAACTTACAACTAACTTAATGGTCACATACGGACACTCTAACTTAAACTATGACACGTACTACTAATGCCTTTCGGCCCTAGGATCTATTTTAACTTCAATTCAATTTTATTTATTTTTGTATTAATTAGAAAATTTAAAAAACTAACCATCATGCCATGTGGTCTGATACTTCATCCAAAACCGGAATGAATCTTGAAATTAGATCTTTGGAAGAAGTAAAAACATTGCTAAACAATGTTCTAATATCCTAAGCCCCCAAATTTAAGGGTCTAATTAAAAGAAGTTCTATCTCCAACCGATGCCTAAATCAGAGTTCTAAAACTTAAAAACTTGATTAAGAAATGAGTTGAATTATTCTTAAAAATTTTAAAAGTTAATAACAATATTTTTCATATAAGCAAATAATTTAGTTTCAAAATCTATTTTTGTTAAATAGATTTTTAGTATAGAACAATTTTAGTAACATTTCTTAAATTTTAACAAATTGGATGAATGAAATTAATTTGAGAGATATCAAGAACCCAACATCAATTTTTACCACATTTGCGTACTATTTTTTGTAGATTTCATTTTTTATGAAAAAACGAACTGCTGTTGGATTTTTGAAAAAACTACTGAATATCGAAAACATTATATTTTGAGAAATAAAAAAGTGTGAAGACAAAATATTTTATTTTTTCAAAAGCTATTTAAGTCAAAAGTAAATGTTACAAAGTTTTAATATTGTTTTTTTTTTTTTTTAGGTAAGAAAACCTTTAATCGGATTTTTCTCAAAATTTAACTGAATGTTGAAAACAATATTTCTTATAAGTTAAAATTAACTGGAAGCCATAATCTCAAATTTTCGAAAAGTTATTTGTCAAAAATCAATTTTTACTGTCAATTAGATTTTTCTCAAAATTTAACTGATTGTTCACAGCAATATTTTCAAAAAGATAAAAGTAGTTTAAAGCCAATATCTTAAGGTTTT
>NC_079147.1:288679074-288699803 GCF_945859685.1 Eupeodes corollae
TAACTTCCCATAGGAAGTTATTGTAATGGGTCCGATTTGTAAAATTGAAAATCTTGACATTTCTCGACGTTTCAAGGTCCCTAGAGTCGAAATAAAAGATTTTTAGAAAGATGTCTGTGAGTGCGTGTGTACGTACGTTCGTACGTCTGTACGTTCGCGAAGTTTTTTTCGTCGTCCATAGCTCAAGAACCAGAAGAGATATCGATTTCAAATAAATTTTGTTATACAGATAATAAGGCAGAAAGATCATGAAAATTGCGTGGGTGGTTTTTTTTACTATAGCAGTTTGAAAAAAAAGGTGAAAATTTTGGTAAAACCTAAATATCTTACGAACCAAAAACGCTAGAGACTTGAATTAAATTTTATATAATACATTGTAACGTGATATCAAAGAAATATATTTTCTGAAAAAAAATCCGTTTAACGGTTTTTTTTACAAATCAAAAAAACTTAGAAAAAAAAATGTGTCACCTCCAAAATTTTATGACTAAAACATGATTTTATCTCCAAAACAATTTTGTGCAACGAAGAACAATATTTTTGACATCTGAAAAAATTTTGAGAAAAATCGAATTGACAGTTTTTATTTATAAAAAATAAAAATCTAAGAATATCGATTCTAATATCTTTTCAAAAACTTGAAATTTAGGCATCAAACTTATTTTATCTTATAAGAAATATTGTTTTTAACATTTTGAAAAATGTTGAGAAAAATCGAATAGACAGTTTTTTACAAAAAAAATAAAAACCTAAAAAAAATTAATAAAAGTTGGTAAAAATTGATTTTCGACTTAAATATCTTTTCAAAAATTTGAAATATTGGCATCAAATTAATTTTATCTTATAAGAAATATTGTTTTCAACTTTTAATTAATTTTGAAAAAAAAATCTAATTAACATTTTTTGTACAAAAAATAAAACTCTAAAAAAAAAATAATACGAAAACTTGAGAAAAATTTACTTTCGACTCAAATAGCTTTTCAAAAATTAAAAATTTTGACTTCAAACTTATTTTATTTCACAGAAAATATTGTTTTCGATATCAGTAATTTTTATAAAAAAATCCAAAAGTCCGTTTTTTCATAAAAAATTAAATCTACAAAAAATAGTACGTAGATTTGGTAGAAATTGATACGAGTACATATAGATAAACTTTTAAGCAAGACAAATCGGTAGACGGGATGGAAAGTTATAAGTGTGGGTCGCATCCCAGCCCCTTTTTTTCGACTAAATTTCAAGTATTCTTTTAAATTCAGGCATTTAGCATAAAGTTTATCTGTAGGTATTCTTTTTTGCAGTTTAAAATTTTGGAAGAGATTGGTAGTTTTCTTTCAAGTCTTCTAAATTCAGTTTTTTAATCTACGAAGGAAGTCAAAGCCAATCTTCGTATACGAACTGGGTCACTGCTTCTACACCTCGTCCTTGAGGAAAGGCCCTTATATTCGGAATCGGTTTTTTTTTGTCAGGCTGATGAATAAAGGTTATCAAATTTTTCCCTGACCCTGAGTTTTTATAAACTCATCGAAACTACACTCACTAAATTTATAGCAACATCCAGGGAAAGGGTATGTACTACTTCTATTAACTCTTGGCAATGCAGAGTTCCAAAGTTCTAATTTCTTAATGCCTTTCATTTGAGAAATATTTTCTCACTCCATCGATGAGAAGATACAGAAAATAAGTTAAAATACAATTTTGCAATAATGTCAAAAATTTTGATTGCCTGCAAGACACACCCAGAGGCATCAAATCCTTCCAACTTTTATTGAGTGCCCTGCACATGGTTCAAAAGTGTCAACGTGCAGACTAGAAAACTTTTCTGACATATGCATTTGCTATGTTATCGTGGCTTTGGCCTTTGCAATCTTTTATTGAAATGTCACCATTCGCCAAAAGTTTCAATATGGTTTCCACTCAATAATCAGATCTTTGTTCTTATGTTGAAATTAAGTCCAACCTTGCTTTTCGGATTTTCTAATTCAAATGAATTCAAAACCTTTCAACAGTCTCGTGATCTTTTACTTAAAAAATACAAAAACGAAAAATATTTTGCCATTATGACTTCTTTTTTGCAATAGTTTTCAAAACAAGTCTTCCCAAATTCTGATCATTCTTTATGCATCTAAAATTGTATCGAAATATTTTTTTTCTTGAAAATAAACCAATAGATGTAATAGTAATGCTTCAGGAGTTTACGGTCACCTGGTAAAGAGGGTTTGGATTTCTGTCTTAGAAGAAATTTTTTTTCAGATTATTTGCCTAGAAGATCTAAATTTTACTCAGAAACTAAAGATGCTCAACTATACTCTGGGTTATCGCTTCCCAAATTGGGCTAAAGAGCTGCTTCAACAACGATTTTGAGCCTAGGATTGATAAAGAACAATTTCATTGCGAAGGCTAGTGTAGTGGCATTAATGCAGCTATTCTGTTCGAAAATGAGTTAATTCGAGGATAATAAATCTGTATGAATGAGCTGTAACGGTTTTTACCACAATATGTGTCCTGGGTGAACCATTAGCTGTTTGAACTTACGATAGTTCTCCTTGTCGCCGTAGCAGATTTCGGAATAGCTTAATCCAACGCCAAGTTCAAATCCAAAAATCATCCGAAACAAGACCGAAACTTTCACCAGTCCCTTGAATCTTATAAAAGTGCTACAGTTTTACATCAAAATTACTTTCAATTTTAAATTTTGTTGAAACGGTGTTTTTTTTAAATACTTTAATTGATATATTAAAAAAATTCTCAAGTTTTTAAGCTCTTGAACTAAGAAATTTGTTCTGATATAAGAATGAAATATATTTGAGGCCAAGACGATATCGACGCAAGTTTGAAGTCAAGACCGAGACGAAGCTATCAAAAATATTCAGTACTTTGAGACACTTTTTTTTGTTTTCCTTTTGAAAATATGGTCAAGTTTGAAATAAATGGTGAGATTAAAGCCAATATTTATCATAAAGTCTATCATTTACATATTTTTTCAACCTATCTCTATATTGGCAACGGTAACTAGGTATCTTCAAATATCTACCTTGTAAGCATATTATTATTATCTATGACTAACGAAAATAAATTAGGAACTCGCCTACTATAAAAATTAGTCATTACATAACAATTTTGAACTACCAAACAGAAGCCGATTTAGTTAGGCGTACATAAATTGTATTATATAGGTACATGTATTCGTTATTTAACCAACTTATATACATTTTATAGGTTAGGAATAACCTATAGCTGAAGGCATACAAAACTAGGTGCCTATATTTTCTAAAGTGAAGAAAAGCAAAAAAAGTAGTTTTTACTTGATTCCCCTCCATTAATAATCTTAACTAGAGCATCACGCCTTTCATAAAACCTCACTATCATAAAATATAATAGATACATAATACCTACAACCTTCCACCCCATCAAATGACATTTTATACAAAAAAAACAGACCTACCTCACCTAGGTACCTACTTATACCTAGTTTACAGTCTGAAAATGTTTACTTTTGTATACCCACCTGTGTATAGTGGATATAGAAAACTAGGTAGCTCTATAATACTGTCCCACTTAAATTCAGAGAAAGACATCCTCGATCTTAATATAATTCCCATCATCATCATCATATCCATATAAAAATACTATACTCCTTGCTGTCAAGAGTATGAAAATACAAAAAATAAAAACCTTACACACAACGAATCTCCGCTGTTTCTAAAAACCAAAACCCCAACGTATAAAGAGTCAAATTTTTGAACAGAATACAAACAAAAAAAAACACCCTAACAAAAAACCACCCTCCAAAAGGGGTTAATGCTCACTTTATGACATCCATAGTTAGGATTTCCAAAAAAAGGAACAAACAAGAAAAATAATAAAATAAAGTAAAAAACTATATACTTATGGCGCACATACAAGAAATCTACTACTGCACTGCCATTGCCCATAAAACTCATGCAGTCAACTCTGCAATAAATTGACTCTACTATAGTCAAGCTAACTATATCTAAGCACATCTAGTAGCTGGGATTGGTATAGGTAGGTATCTACCCTTCCTAACTTTACAACAGCTCGCAACTCCCAACTTGGGTCCCAGTTCCCAGGATCCTTGCTCTTTCGCTCTCTCCTTGTCGTTGGCATCGTCATCGTCATAGTCGTCGTCATCCCCCGCAAGTTGAACAACATACCCACCTACATAAAGGACATTCATTGCAGTATGCAAGAACAATAAACGACCCGTTTTTTCCTCTCGCACTCAAAAGGGATGTTTGTTTTTCCATACACAGAGTTGTCGGTGGCGCAAAAGTTTTTTGTACATATAGAATATCCTTTTTCTTTTTTTGCACACCTTATGAGTCCTGAAATACTTTGACATTAAACTGAAATCTCGATTCACAACCATCGCACCCACGCATACCTTAACTCCAAGTACCTATAAGCCCAGCAAAAAAGTAAAACATACCAACAAAATAAAATAAAAAAGGACTCCAGCTCCCGTTGAATAGAAAATATCGAAAAACGGTACTGCAAAAACAAGCATAAAATAAAACTCCAATCCGTCGTATCCATACCCATATGAAAACTAAAGGTATGCTGACTGAATTTTTCGGGTGATGGTGTGCACAATTATTTTCCAATTTTCCACCTGAGACCTGAAGAAAAAATTACAACACGAATAAAAAGGACTAAAATTTGATGTTTTTATTTTTTAAGAACTCGTGGAATTCCATCGAAAGTAAAGAGCGGCAGGAGGCTTAAATTCCAATCAAAGAAGAATAATAGCGAATTAAAAATTTAAGAGAGTCTCTCTCCAACACCTACCACAAAATCAGGACAAAATAATGGGAAATTTGAATAAAAGTCCTTTAGAGAAGCAACACGTGCAACATTCAAAAACATCCCACCATATCGCCATCGTCATTGCTATCGCCATCATTCAGACTTCAGACAGGACCAACGACAACAGGATATCATTTGAGAAAATAAAAAAAAAAAAACAAAATCAACTTAACACAAAAAAGAAACTATAAACTCTAAAAAAGCTCTGGAATTCTCTGTAAGATTCCAGGACATGCGCACTAGAAATTTCCACACAAAAAAGCTTTGTTCCTCTTGGAATTCACAGGCTTCGTAAAAGGTGAATGGAATTGTGCCGCTATCTGGGCTAGAGCAGTCGTCGTGATACTTTTGCCGTGTAACAAGTAAACCACGGAATATCGTGCGCGATTTTTTTCCTCTAATCAAAAGGATTTATTCCATCATCACCATCACCGAACAACAACAACAACCATCACACATATACCCTAAGCGAATAGAACCCGATATTCTCTGATATCCTTTTTACTACAAATTCTACAAACTAGCCGGAGGCAAATAAAAATACAAAAAAAAATATCCTTTAAACGGGCACCGACCGGGAGCAAAAACGCAATCAACTCCTTGCTTGGGCTAAAAGGTCCTGCTCCTGCTCATTCAGTGAGTCTTTTATACAAAAGAATAATACGAAAAAAAGTGCAAGTGGCCTCAATATAGAAACATAAAGGATTTCAAACAAAATACAAAATAAAAGAAAAGTCCTTTCACACAGAAGCGATATACGAATTTTGTATGATTACACAAGAATCGTTTCGTGTTTCTTAACTCAAACAAACGAAACGAAAAAAAGGATAACTTCTCCAAGTGTTGCAATTATTGGCAAAAAGCTTCTTAAAATACACAACAGTGTCAAAAATTCCGAATCTCTAAATCAGGAACAGGATTAGAATCTGCGAGTATAATTTTGTTCCAAATTTCGAGTTTTTGTTGATAAGTTTTGTTTTTGCTTTTTTCTTTTGGAATTGGTTTGTTGTTGTTTCTTTTGGAAAATTATGTGCTTTTGTTAACTCGGTCTGTGTGTTTGTGTGTGCGGATCTATACTTATACTTATATATGTGCGTGTTTTATAACGGGTTTGGATGTCATTGTACACAACAAATAAAAAAAATATAGAGAAAATTGTGTTCTTTTTCCCGTTCCCATCGCCCGTAAGACGTCATTATTAAAGCAAAAATAGGTATTAAGGATATAACTACTTGAAAGAGGTCCTGGATCCTAGAGAGGTATGTTTATAATTCTTACTTACAGTTTTACAATATTTTTTGTAATGAAGGTAGGGGCGTTGCACTGTGAAAATAAACAAATTAAAATTTTTTATTTTTTAATGAACGGCATTCAAGGAAATGTCCTTATCGTCCTTATCCTTCGGTTTCTTATTGGGATTGTGATTATACTTGGTAAGGATTTTTATGCCCTAATTATTGAATTATTGTCAATCAATGCTTTCTCAACGGGGCGTCGAATACCTACTTTTCTTCAAGAAAAGCTTAAGAATAGATTCATAGAAAATTATTATATCCTTTGAAGTTTTAAAAATAGGACATTTTGTATTAAGCTTATATATTAACTACTAAAAAAAGAGAAATTGAAATTACTATGTATAGTATTTGGTTAGGTAGGTATACTCGTATATAGAAAAGTTTTCTCTAACCACCCCCCCTCGCAATCTCTTCTTGATGTTAGGTAAAAAGTTTTCAAATAAAATTTTAATTGCCAATTTCTCATGTTTACATTTTGTAAATAATTAAATTGGTTCAATTTCAGTTTTGTGTTGTTTTGTTTGTTTGTTTTAAAGTTTTCAAAATTAAATAATAGGTTATATGAGTTTTATGGACTTAAGAAATGTAGGTATAATGTGCTTATTCATTAAGGATTTAATTAAATTTAAAGAGGGTTCTAGGTACCACCAGCATAATATTGACAGGACTTTTGGTCTCAAGAGCGGGAATTTTTGTTTTTGTGATGTTTTGTTTGGCTTTGATCGAAATAGACGTTTTTTAAGGAAGTGTTTAAATATTTATGGAGTTTACAAAATTAGATTTGAGGAAAAGAGAATTTTCTTTTTAAATAGAAATATGTCTGGTGTATCAGAATTGATTTTTTAAAACTGACGAGTTTTAATACATTTTTATATTTTAAATTAGGCACTTTTAAAGGTTTTTCAGAATGAATTGAAGAAAAAGGTTAAACAGGGCAGGTGCATTTGTTTTTTAATTTTCTTGAAAACTATAAACTGTGATCTTTTTGGAAACATGTCTTATTTTCTGATTGTTTAGCAAAAAGTAGTCACAAACAATTAGAAATCTTTGTGCATTTTTTGGAAGTACGAGTGGAATTTTGTGTGGAGTATTTTTAAAATTTTGTCATAATTGGAACATAACGAATTTGAAAATCATAAAATAAAAATTGAAATTTTTTATATTGCATTGGAGAACATGTACCCTCTACCCTAGGGACAAATTCAGCATTTACTGAATTGCCTATCATACTTTCAGTGATTGCAAAGCTTGTTTTTGGAGTTCTTAAACCTATTGTTAACTATTGATAAAGTGTTCGGTTTTTAACTTTTTTTATAATTAACTTTGATTTTGTGTGTATATTTGAAATTAAAAAATGTGGGGGCTTTTTGTGGTAAAAAGTCCTGAAACAAAACTGTTCACCGCGCTGACGAAATTGTCCTCAGGCAGTATAACATTCAACGAAGTGACCTTTTTTTTGATTATTTGATAGTCTTAATCTGCATTCAATAATGATGCAGAAAACACTGAACCGTCTATGCTTAAACGGTTCTTCACAAAAGAAGGAAAAACCGAAAAACATAGTTACATTCTTTGAATTACTTTATGTTTATTGAAAAAATATAAAAATACTATGAGAAATCAGCATCTTCTTAATTTTGAGCTGATAACGCTAATGAGTTTTCTGAAATTAATTAAAATAAACTCAAAAAAGAATATTATCAAAACCTGCATAAGAGATTTCTGAAGACCCTGCACTATATGAATTGTTCACTTATCTGAAAAGGTGCATTTCAAAAACTTAACCTAAACGAGAAATAAAAAGGTCTTTTAGAACGACAAAATATTTTGTAAAACTATCGTTTGATTTCTATTTTGGAAAAATGCTGCGTTTCATTAACCAGTTAAGTGAAGTTTAAACTATTTTGTTGTTTTTTTGTGCGTATATATTTAGGTCGTTGAATCAATGTAGTAGAAGTTGCTTAAACTTGTAGCTAAATAAAAGAATTGTCTATTGAATTTTTTAAATGTTAACAACAACTTTATCTTGCAAAAAATAATGTATAAGTCGTCAACATCTTTCATTACTCTCAAGTTCAATGAGTCGAAAATTAGATTTAAAGATGTTTTTAGTAATATTAAGTGCGCAAGTTTTATTTTTTCAAAACAACTGTTGATTGGTTTTCTCCTTCGTAGGAAATTATTCTGAAGGCTATGTAAGTTTGTTTTCTATAAATATTTCACAAATGTGTTACTTTGACTGTTTTTTCCAATTTTGTATACCGTCAAATCGGAAAATATTAAAATCTGTGGAGCTGCCAAATTTTGTACTTTTTCCACATCAAATCAAATGGGGTGGCGCAACAGTCCGTTGTGAACCAGGGCCTAGTGACTTACAACTCTCAACCATTCCTGTGTGCGAGTAATGTTGTCAGGAATGGAGGGGACCTACAATTTTATGCCGAATCCGAACGGCTAGTTTGAGAAAGCACTTTTTCATGACAAGAATTACTCTTGAAGGATTTGTCAATTCCTCGCAAGAGGCAGTACCCGCGAAAATTAATTTTTTTAAATTAAGGTGGCACAGGCAGGGATTGAACCCAAGACCCCTTGCATGAAAGTCCAACGCACTAACCATCATGCCACGGGTACTACTTTTTCCACATGCTTTTATTAAAAAAAACCCTCATTTAATTTTTTGAATTCTTTTTATCGCACTTTGATGTAATTGTCTACAAAACAAAATTTGATTGACATATGTTTCTTTCCGTTCAGGAGTTTTTATTTAAGAAACCAGGTATCGCAAATATTCAAACCTTACGAACCAACAGAAATTTCTCTAAAAACCATTTGTTTAGATTCTAGGTACCTTAAAATATGAAGAAATAATGTTTGAATTCTTAAAATGTAAGATAAACTCAAACAATTTAAAAATACCTTTAAAGAAATCAGTACTACACATCAAAGAATTTATATCAACCTTTCACAATTCTCTTAAACTCTTCCAATCTCTTAAAAAAGTTCGATAGTTTAGTTCTTATGTTGATAAAAGATATGAGTATTTGACTTGGCTCACTGCAGTTAGGTTTATCGTTCCATTTTTACTGATTTCGAATAAGAGTTGATATTAATTTTGATACAAAATTATTTTTAAATTTTGTGTTTTTTCGTAAATTTTGATGAAATAAAAAATTTTTGTTGAAGTTACTATCAATCTTCTGGAGTCCGTGCAGTAGTTGAAACTGAAATATCGAGTTACATGAACATTTTTGAATGTTTTCATCTTATATTAGTGCGTATATCTCTATGCCTAGCCAAGTCATAGTACTATTTAAGTCAATCTCTAACTCACAAACTCATATTCCGAAAAAAAAAATATATAATTCTAGTGACCGTTTTGAAAATGAAACAATTTTCTGACAATGCTTTGATATTTTATCTGATTTATATAGGTTCATCGTTCAATTAAAAACAAAATTCAATGAGATTTTTTCAAAGAATATTTAGTTTTGATTCCATATTGTCATGATATTTTCAGCTCTACGTTTACATAATATTTTAATCACGAGAAAACTTTTGTGCTTTAAATTCAATGTTTTTTTGTAAATCCATTTAAAGACTTTGGCGCAAAATTTTAAACAACCTATAATTTAGGTCTTAGTACGATACTAGTTCACAATTTACTATATACATAGGAATTTACTAACTTTTCACTAATTTTAAAACATTTTTTATTGTTTTGCTAACTAGTGTAATTCTAAAACCATTTCATTAAAAAAAACATAAACACATCTAAAAATGACAGATTTTCGAGCAAATAAAACAAACATACCTTAATATTTTATTTACGAACTTCAGATTGATGGACATTTTTTCCAAAAAAGTGTAACGTTACTAGAACTTGCAAATCTGGAGAAATAGGTAGCCCACGGTCTGTAATTGGGTCTTGGATGTCAAGATTTTCAACCAAGAACCGAACAGTTGTCTTATCAAATCTATACCTGGAGTAAATTAACCATCGTCTAGCTCTTCAAGAGGATTTGCTCGAGTTTTAAAACTTTTAACTTTCCTACACAACACTGAATCCTCAAACATTTCAAAATCTTCTTCCTCCGAAAACATTTTAAATTAATTTACTTTTTATGATATCTATAAATAAATTTTATTTCACAATTTATCAAATGACTTTGTCACATTTGAGAAAAATGACATATGTCATACAGATTTAGTACGATACTAAAAAGGTAAAGTAGCCATTTGGTGATTTTAACTTCAAAACTCGTTTAAAACTATCAAAATCCTTTTTTTAACCTATTATCATACTAACAATGATTTAACATCGTACTAAATCGTTTAAAACTTTCGCCTTTCTGTTTGCATATCAGGGATAAGTTTTAAAAATAACCATGATACGTTCATAATCAAGTCTTATAGATGCATATCGAATAACTTAGATGGATACATTTTCAACTTACCATAAGAAGTTATTGGAATGGGTCCGATTTGTCAAATTGAAAATTTTGACATTTCTCGACGTTTCAAGGTCCCTAAAGTCGAAATAAAAGATTTTAGATAGATGTCTGTGCGTGCGTGTGTGCGTACGTTCGTACGTTTTTTTCGTCGTCCATATCTCAAAAAGAGATATCGACTTTAAATAATTTTAATTTTTTTTTAAACAGATAATAAGGCAGAAAGGGCTCTCAAGAAAACTGCGTCTGTGGTTTTTACCATGGCTTAAAAAAAGGTGAACATTTTGGTTAACCCTAAACATCTCATGAACCAAAAACGCTAGAGACTTGAATTAAATTTTATATAGTATATTGTAACGTGATACCACAAAAGTATATTTTTGAAAAAAATCCAATTAACTTTTTTTTTTATAAATGAACAAAAAAAACTGAAAAAAAATGTTCAGCTTGAAAATTTTACGAATACAAATAAATTTTATTTCCAAAATAATATTGTGCAGCCAAAAATAACGTTTTTAACATCTTGTGAAATATTGAGAAAAATCTAATTGACAGTTTTCTTTTTATAAAAAATAAAACACTACTCAAAGTTGGTAAAAATTGAATTTTGAATTAATTATCTTTTCAAAACTTTGAAATTATAGCTTCCAACTAATTTTAACTTATAAGAAATATTGTTTTTAACATTCGGTTAAGTTTTTAGAAAATAGAATTGACAGTTGACTCAAATATCTTTCAAAACCTTAAGATATTGGCTTTAAAATACTTTCATCTTATCTATTAGTAAAATTTTGAGAAAAATCGAATTGAAAGTTTTTCTTACAAAATATATAAACTTAAAAGAAAATTTAACAAAAGTACATTGATTTTCGATTCAAATATCTTATCAAAAAGAGAGATGATGGCTTCCAACTAATTTTAACTTATTAGAAATATTGTTTTCAACATTCAGTTAAATTTTGAGAAAAATCCAATTAAAGGTTTTCTTACAAAAAATAAAACCTTACAAAAAAGCAATATTAAAACTTTGTTAACATTTACTTTCAACTGGAATAGCTTTTCAATAATTAAAAATATTGTCTTCAAACTTTTTTATTTCAGCAGTTTTTCAAAAATCCAACAGCAGTTTGCTTTTTTTCATAAAAAATTAAATCTACAGAAAATAGTACGCAAATTTGATAAAAATTGATATTCGGTTCTTGATATCTCTCAAATATATTTCATTCATCCAATTTGTAAAAATTTAAGAAATGTTACTAAAATTGTTCTATACTAAAAATCTATTCAACAAAAATAGATTTTCAAACTAAATTATTTTCTTATATGAAAAATATTGTTGGTAATTTTAAAATTTTTAAGAATAACAATTTTTTTAACCCAACACGAAAATGTAAAAAAATCGACATCCCAGCCTCTTTTTTTATTTTGAATTTTTCAATTCTTCTTACAATTTTCTGAATATCGTCTTTTCCTTTAGTGAATATAGAATTCTGTAATACTGTTCTGTATAAAAGAAAGCATTCTAACTGCCAATTACTTGACAAAGTTGTAATCTTTAAGACTCAGTTTATTGATAAATTAGAACTCGAATAAGTTCTAACTTATTTCTTAATCTAGTTTTTAAGCTTTAGAACTCTGATTTAGGTTTCGGTTGGATATAGAACTTCTTTTTATTAGACCCTTAAATATGGGAGCTTAGAATATTAGAACCCTGTTTAGCAATGTTCTTACATCTTCCAAAGATCTAATTTAAAGATTCATTCCGGTTTTGGATGAAGTATCAGACCACATGGCATGATGGTTAATGGGATGGACTGTCATGTGAGAGGCCTTAGGTTCGATCCCTGCCTATGCCACCTAAAGTTTTTTCACGGATACTGCCTCTTGCAAGTAATTGTCAAATTCTCCAAGAGTAATTCTTGTCATAAAAAGTGCTTTCTCAAATTTGCCGTTCGGATTCGGCTTAAAATTGTAGGTCCCTTCCATCCCTGAAAACAGTACTCGCACACAGGAATTGTTGAGAGTTGTCAGTCACTAGGCCCTAGTTCTCGACTGTTGCGCCACCCAATTTATTTATTTTATTTTTACCAGACCACAAAGACATAAGATGTGCAATAATGTGTTGTATTATGTAAAATGTTGTGGACGCTAACAATTTCATACCCTTTTATTTTAGTTTAACATATTTTTTACATCAAAGGGTTGGATGAACATTATACGTATCAGTGTTTAAGAGCTTTTTAAATTATTAAACTTTTAACAAAAAGTTACTGTCGAGATGAAAAAATACAATTTATTGAAACTTTTAAAACAATGCTTTCTATTATTTAAACCGATTTCTTTTGATTTTTTTTTTCAAGTAAGATGTTCAATGCAACACGAATATACGAATGTGTACATTTTTACATTTTTAAAAAAGAATAAGTTTGAATATTAAAATCTTGAACGAAATCCGATAGAACACAAAAATATAAATTTTATTTCGAGAATATCAAAACCAATACCTAAATCCAACAAAAACTAGCAAATGTTTTGAATGGTGTTTATTTTTGTTCCAATTTTAAGTCAGAACCAGCTACAGGGTGCTACAAAATTAGCACGTTTTAACTCAGTTCTCAGTTCAAAAATTATGTTTACCAAAGTTCTACAGGCATGAATAGATCTGTAGAAATGCTCGAGTTCTAAATATTTTTTTTTAAAATGGCATTCCAAAGATAAACCGAGAATAATTAGATCGAGTATTTATTTTATTTTAGAATTTCGTCAAGCAATTGGCAGTAAAACTTTTAAGATCAAATGTAATCAAAAAATCAATTAATGAAAAAAATAAAAACATTGCTCAACAGTGTTCTAATATCCTAGGCCCAAAAGTTTGATGGTTTAAATAAATCGAAGTTCTTCTTTCAACTAAAATCTTAATACACTTTCTATGGCCTTAGAACTTTTCAAAAAAAAATATACAAAATTAAATACATATATTTCAAAATGTCGAATTTTTTTGCATTCTAACTTTTGGAAAGACGTACCCTAAATTTTGTAAGGATAGGCTTACCCTGCTATTATAAGCGTGTTAACACATACTGAAGGTGTATATTTAACTTCTATTACCAAGTTCTATTATCCAAGTTAAAAAATAATTCACACAATTGTATAAGAAAAATATATTTTGAAACACAAAACTGAATCAAGTAATGGTTGTTTTTTCTTGATAATTTAAAAAGCTATTTTGTATGGATTTGTAAACATTTTTCAAATATCTGTCATAACAATAAAAATATGTTTTTCTTCTATTTACAAAACTCCCACAAACTTATTGGAAAGTTTGTGCCAAAGTGTTTGTTGCCTAAGTGTGCACATGAGGCTGTCAAATGCAAGCAACTTTAGTTAACTAATATTTAAAATTCTATCAGAAACATAATGCCTTGCATAATTTATCTACAGTACATAAGTATTGTATATAAATGCCTTAAATATGTATTATTGTATATTAATGCATATGTTGTTAATAATTTTGCTTCAAAATTGAAATCAATAGCCAAAGGCTCGCGAATGGAACAAAACTGCAGAATATTTGCGGGTCGATATAGACTTGTGCCCTATTTCTATATTCTATTCTGTACCCTATCATCATCATATCATTAATGTCTCTTGGGCAAAAGCATATCATCGTTGAAATAATAATAATCTCTGACAGTTTAGTTGCCTTTAGCTGAAACTGTGTACTTTGATTATGACTTTTAGAATAATAATAATATTGAAGTACTGCAATAGGATTTGGAATGCAATATGCTTGCGCCGTTTGTTATAGCTAAAGGACAATTACTTCATTAATGTTTTTTTGTTGGAAGTACAAAGTAAAAATAAAGTATGGTATCATTTTTTTTTTAAAGATTGAAAGTCTTAGAATTTAAATCCTTCAAACATTAAATTAAATTTATTTTTAAAGTTTTAGATTTAAAGCAATACAAATGTCCCAAGGCTGTTTCAAGTAGTCTAAAAACTTATTAAGGACAAATGCATAATTTTCAAAGTTGAAATCTTTTAGAACAGGAACTCAAGTTTGTAGAGCATTAGCTTAGCAAGAATTTCTATTTGAGCTTAGACGAAAGAAAATTAGTTAAAAGTATTGGTTTGTACTTTTTGGAGATTAGACACTCTTTTGATGGTACCATTTTCTAATTTGATAATTTTATCTCACTGCCAATAATTTAAAAAATGGAAAATTTCTGAATCACTCTCCAATCTATTTTTACCTTCATATACAGTGGAAAGTAGATTCAGTTAAACAACAAAACAATCACCTCAAAAGCTTGCATGTTAAACACTTTCTTCAGATTAAAATCACTAAGCTGATAAAAATGTGTGTTATGAAATGGTCCTCATTCCAAATAAATAAGGGAAATTTGCTCAGGTATTTCACAGTGTTCGAAACGTAAGTTACTCCGAGTTAGTTACCCATATATTTACGTAACTAAATGTAATTAGTTACATCTCATTTTCCACTAATGTAACTAATAAAGTTTAAGAAAATAGTGTCTGCATGAATATAAAAAAAATAAACAATAACATTAATAAGTAAACAACAATTTGTATTTTATAAAAACAACAAATAACAAAAGAAATCTTTTAAAAGAATTCAGAGAAGTTGATTAAAGAGGCCATACGAAAATAGAACTTTTTCGGATGCTTGATTGTCTGATTGTCAGCTGGGTCAAAACTGGCTTAATCTAGAAGAACTTCATTTGCTGAATCGTTGACCAGAATGTATTGTGAAACAAAAGTGATTTTGATTACACATATGAATCAAAATCCGAGATGTTCTTGCTATTTAGTAACAGACCTTTCGGATTGACGATTTTCCTCTTTAAAAACATAACTTTTAAATCAAGTCTTATAAAATGTAAGTTTTTCTTCGAGTTTTATTTTTTTTCGAAATATTTTCTTTAGAAATGTCAAAATAGTGGATTAGTTACATTGGTTACGTAATCAATTTAATAAGCACAAGTTACGCGTAACTAATTCAGATGTGTAAAACTCACGTAACTTACCAGCAGATGGATAATCCCATAACTTTTCACAGGTTAAGATATGTAAATTTTTAAAACTGAAAAATTCTTTAATGACTAGTTTCAGTCTGACATCTTCTAGCTCCTGGAGTTAACTAAGAATAATCATTTTTGTTAGTAATAATCTTATCTCGGATTTTAAAAATGTTGTCTTAGGAGTGAGAAGCTTTAGACAAAATAGCTACTTCTCACTTCGGTGTCTTAAATTAAATTATTTCTCATAAACTAGCAATTTGAAAACACGACTGGTCCTAAGCAACTGTATTTTGAAAAAAAAACAATTTTTGAAGCTTCTTTTTCGAAAAAGTTGTTACTTAGTTCGTATCTAAACGTAAAATAATAGCAGTAAGTGATCGACTATTAATAATGGCCTCTTTGATTTTGAAATGATGCCAAGCATATTTCTGAATCTAAAAAGTTTTAACTTTCAAATTAAATTTAAAGTAGTAAAACCTATTTTTCAAATGGATGTGTTTCTTATGATAGGTCCGAAAAATAGAGAAATTGACTTTGATTTATTTATTTTATTTATTTTATAAATCGTTGAACTCTCAAATATCTCTACAAAAAAAGTCTTAAACACACATTTATGGTTGTTTACTCTTTTAAGTTCTTTAAGTGATATTTTGTCAGCAACGGCCTAGTCACTGATAAGGCTTCTATTCCCATCGATCACCGAAATTAAACATCAGTGAGCGTGGTTAGTGGACAGATGGGGGCTAGGTAAGGTTAGGTTAAACGTCCAAGATGAAAACGGACACACCATTGTGTTACCACATGAATTTTGAAGCTTCCTCCTAAGCTCAATGGAACCAGTTTGAGTCCCTTCCGAAACATGAGAGGCTGATTATGCTGATATGATTTAGATCGTTTAGATCGTTAAAGAAGAATTCTAATAGGTAATTATTGCGTTTTTTAGATGGAGCGGGGCATGTACAAAAAAGGTGAAGAACTGTTTATTCCTCTTCCTTGTCCATACAGCTTCTGCAAAAGTCATGTGAGAATACGCCTATTCTCGTGGCGTGTTTTCCTATTAGACAGTGTCCGGTTATGACACCTATTATCGAGCTTATATGCGATCTGCTTAGAGATGCAAGCACCTTGAACTTTTTAAATCTAGTGTTGGCTAGATGTTTTTTGTGACCTGACACGTGGTGATGTTGTTGCACCTGGTGCCTGCCCTCCTCACGGCGTCTTGGATTAGCAACAGTTTACAAGTAGCTATTGGTATGCCAGTATGTGCCAAACGTGGTAGGATGGGCTGCACTGTACATTTCCTGGCGAGTTCATCTGCCTTACAGGTACCTGGAATGTCTCTATGACCCGGCACACAGCAAAGGTGAATATTAAACTGTTGTGCCATCTCCATTAGAGATGATCGAAAGTTATAGAGTTTGCAGAGACAGAGTCCAGTGATTTGATACCAGCTTGACTATCTAAGAAAATACGGATATCAGATGTTGATATCACGTTTTCTTTAAACCAGGACAAGACTTCTTTTATCGCCAAATATAGAGAGCTCGGAATTTCTGTTGAATTGTAGTTGGGGGATGATGTAGTCTGTGTGCTTTGGAATTGATTCTAAAATCTAAATACCTAAACATTACTGAGTGGCCAATGTTGTTGTTAGTCCACTTCAACAAAGCTTTGAGGCAAATAGAAGGCTTGCAGTTTTGTAGGGACAATAAAATGAAGTTATTGTAGAATTTTACAGAGTAAAAGGTTTTATTATGTTTTATTAGGCTCTTTTGGTCTTTTTGTTTTTTGGAATGCGAATAAATAAAAAACTTTATTTCATTCTTTTACTTCTTCAGGGGATTGTTCTTTTTGAAAATTTGTGTCAGTGCTGTCGGGAGGATGTAATACGGAGTTTTTGACAATTATAATGTGATTTAATGCAAGTATTGAATAAAGAACAAAAAAATCCCCTGAAGAAGTAAGGAATTCTTACGAAACGTTGGGTAAAAGAATGAAATAAAGTTTTTTATTTATTCGCATTCCAAAAAACAAAAAGACCAAAAGAGCCTAATAAAACATAATAAATAAGTATTAAAAATGAATTGGTCAAACACATACAACAAAGGTTTTTATTTAATATTTAAAAAAAAACTACATTTTCTAAGAGAAACCAATTGATGAATATTTGTTCATAACTAAAAAGGTATTCCTTAATACTGAAGGTCTTAAAATTACCAATTTGAAGAACTTTTCTAGAAAAAAATGTGACTTTCAATGGTCGTGTATTAATCATACCTCATTTAGGTGATCAATTAACCATAACAGTGACACTAACGTCATTTTCGCATAAGTGAGATATAAATCCCCCAAACACTGACAACAATCATTTTTAGATTTTTGTACAAGAAATGAACTTAGAGCTAAAAAAGGGTTTATTACTGAAAGATGGGTTAATTGTATGTATTGTGGTCCTTGAAATACATACAAATCATTGAAGTAATCGCTTTAATTGGTATTTGATTAGCTTAAGTTCTTGAGTTTATTTAACTTTAAAATCCTTAAGGCCAAGGGCAAAATATATTGAAATGAGACAAACATAAAACATAACTCTCAAAACATCTCAGAATCGAAAATTTTAGGCTTTTCTCAACACTAAAGCAGTAATGTTTTCAGTTGTTTTCGAGCCCGATGCATATAATTTCTATTCTTCACATAACTAAATTGCTCCACAATGTTTCACCACTTTAACTATTTCTGACTTAGAAGGGGCTTCACGACCAGAAATTTGTTTGATTTTCCAGACTGCGATTGCTAGATTTTCACCGTTTTGTAGTGAATTTCTACAATGTTAATGAGTTTTTGAAGCTTGTATCGTTCCAAATTTAGTTATAGTGTAAATTTTCTTGTTGAGCTTTCTAAAATGACAATGCAAATGCAAATTGATGTTTCTTATTAGAAAACCCTTTGTTATGGTGATAACAGACTTTTTTTTAACCTATGATCATTTAATTTTCAAGCACATTAAACAAAAACTAGGAAAAATCCACCTTTACTGATACTCTAAGGCTCTAAAACTGTCATTTAATTTCGTAGTCTCAATTTTTCGTGGTATTCTCAATTTGTGGTTATTATTGTCTTGAGTGGGTTATATACCTATTCATAAGTCATAATTATGTCCATCTTCTTGGAACCAGTCCTCCTACCCAAAAAGTCACATGTCTAACTGAACCCCACAAAAAAAGTGCAATTAAAAGACTAAATAGGTAAACTACCACTTTGTGCTTTAATTACGTGAAAAAAATAGCCTTCCGAACCCATTTAAGTTGTTTTATTACCAAAAAGAAGATCCAATAACAGTTTGCGTTTCCTTGAAGTATTTGTCTTTTTTTTCTAAGGACATGTATGATACTGATTACAACAACCCCCAACCCTAAAATAAACCGCTCTCCCAAACCTATATCATAAAAATAACCTTAACTGATAATTTTCACCCTAAGCACCATAACAATACAACAATATGGAATATAAATTTATTTTTTACCCATTACCTATAAATTATATTATGGAGAATCCCATTTTCTTAATGTTTATTTTGTTTTTGATATGAAAAACAAAAAATAAAAATACATATCCGTACCTAACCTTATACGAGTACCAAAACCGCACTTAGGTAGTCGAAAACCGTAACCAATCCATTAGGTTCAAAAACCTATAACTGTTAGAGATGTGTCTTTGACTGTGTATATATGACTACGACGACGAGTGTAAACGCAATATTTGAAATAACATGCAATAAAAAATAAACCTAATCCTCCGCACCTTAGAACAAATAATGTATAACTCACCTTTATCCTCGAGGACGACGACGACGAACCACACGACCCCTTTATTTTTATATATTTTTTTTCTTTTTGTTGTTGTTATATTTTATTTTCTTCTTATTCGGTTTTCTCTCATTCTTTATGACCATAAAATATAAACTCCATTTATACGCACTTAGGCATAAAAAAGTATTGCAAAAACCGAAAAAGGACTATAATTCGAGGACTCGTAAAAAATAAATCCCAATTCCACGCAAAGGCCCATTCATTGCGCAATTTACTTCGCATTTTTTCCTATAATGTTTTTATATTTTATTTCGCTTCTGTTTTTATTTTTGAAATTTTGCTTTTATTTGAAAAACATCGAGTTTTTTGGTGCAATGATGTTGCTCTGGATTAAAAAAAAAAAACATAACCATCGAAGTGTAAATCTAAAAAGAAGAACACACAACATTTTCAAGTACCTGTGGAGTAATATTTCACGCTTCGATGTAACTAACAACACTGTACCGTTAGTCGGTGTCGGTCTCGGTACCGGCTTGGCTCTGCAAGGCAGTATGTTATACACACTGTTCTACGGCTCTGAAATAGGGCTTAGGAGGGGTTGAGTTTAGCAAAAGAAAGAAGGACAAAAAAACAACCCCCAACTCTCAAAAATTTCACGATATATTGGGTGAAAATAAAAATATCAAAATGAAAAACCCTCGAGAAAAACAAATAAACCTCAGAACAAACAAAATAAAAAACAACAAATCTGATGGTCCAAATTCCGGTGGGTTTGAGTTTGAGCTGAAAGAAGTGGCTTATTCAATTCAATCCAAAGCCACCGCAGCCATCACCCCCGGAGGTCAGTGGACCTTAACAGAAGTATTTCTGTTCTCTCTTTTTTATGGCTTGGCAGTTGGTGGCGGAGGGCGGGTTGAAGCTTGAAGGCTGTGATATGATTTTTCTTTTGGATCAACATCATCATCATCATTGTCGATGTTGATGTTGATGTCGAAGTCGACGTCAGAGTCGACGTTGGCGTTGGAATCGACGTCTGATGTTCACCTAAAACCACACAATTTTTTTTCCCTGAATGAACCATTAAATACAGAATAGAGGGTTGATGGGAAGGGTAGGGTTTTGATGTTTTCATATACTTTCTCTGTCTTCTCCTCCCGATGAACCATCAGGACTATAGAGCCAGAACCATACAACCAAGCCACCCACTTTAGATTGTTTGGGATGATTAGCCAGTTCCCCGGTTCTTTTGTATTAATAAATAAATATCCAAGGGCGGCTTAGCATCATTTAACCTGAAATATTTCCAGGGAT
>NC_079147.1:288700003-288806278 GCF_945859685.1 Eupeodes corollae
AAAAGAATCTTCCGGCTGCCGAGTAGCACGCCTACCAGACCAGACTATCTTTTAAAAGTTATGTATAGACCTGATAGCAATCTGCACAAGTGAATCCTGCTTAAATCACCCCTTTTAAACTCTGGCATGCTCTTGCCACAGCACATAATTCAGCAATTAATCTAAATGCAAACAAGAAAGAAGAATGGAGAAATACTGGTTACAACTGCATTTCGATGGTTGATGAGAAAATGTACAAAATTAATCTCTAAAGCGGTGTTAATTTAACTTTGGGTGTTTATAATTGTTTCTGTGAGGACCTTTCTGCTTCTGATATAAGTTTGATATTCAAAATACGGACTGAAACTCTTGAGCTCAACTTCAACCCACATAGAACTGACATAGATGCAATTTGTTCACTCTGCAACTTAAACCAAACGAAGATGTTTACCATTTATAAGCAACTTGTCCTATTTTAAAGAAATCCGTAGACTTTGATAAAAGCTTCATTTCGTCGGAAAAATGCTTTCGTGTTTTGAATAGGGAGTATGGTTTTTTTATATCTGCTATTATTTCTGAGATATTTTAGCCAAGTCAATTTACGAATTTAATTAGAATTTTTAGAAGTTTTTGAAAAATTCTCACTTTTACTTTAGTCTTGTGGTGCTCTTTGTCCTCAAGTATTAAATTCAATTTTTTAATAAAAAACTGACGTGTATGGACATCAACTTGGTCGCTCTACCGCTTTGTTTTTGTTTCCTCTGGCTTGGCGTTTTACGAAGTGGAGCTTCGATTTTCATTCGCTCAAAATACTCTAGCCATCGTAACCATTGAACATCTACATAGGTTTTTGATCGGTTGTATGTTGTTTTTGCAGTTGACCAAAATTGGTCAATAGATCGTACGTAGAACTTAACTAACGATGTTACCAAGAGAGAATTTATATGCCTAAGAGAGTCGCGGTAGGGACTTAATTCTCAATTACTTACTTGGTCCAAAGCAACAACGATTAACAAGTTCTACACTTTATTTCAACACCGATTTCATTTGCAAAGTCAACAGTGAGATTTTGACCAAGCCTACGATTGGAAATGACGGCTACGTTCTTTGATGACAGGATATACTCCATTTTGTCCTTATTAATGCCAAGATTTATATTGTTCGCTTGAGACACGATAGTAGTGAAAAACGGGAACCTTTTAACTGCTCTTTATGTTCAAACCATAATATCGAAGTCATCGGAATATCCAAAATACTGTGTGTATTTTCTTATAAGATGGTGCCTTTTGTAGTGGCCGTGGAGTTAACAACACTCTGAAGAACAAAATTGAAATAGCTACAAATCAGATTCCTTATAATAACTCATAAGTTCCAAAGAAGAGGTTGGGGGGGTCGGTTTTAAAAACACAAATCTATACCCAGGATGACAAAATACAAAACCAGCCGTATTATAGTCTATTTTTCTATTAAGTAACACAGTTCTTACCTTACCTCAGCTATGAACAGATCGCTAGGAATTGCCTGTCCACTTATACACATAAGAGGAAAGAGGAAACCACAATGGTGGGCCTCAGAGCTTGACTCGCTGAGGAAAGAATCCACGAAACTTTTCAACCGTGACAAAGCTGCAAGACTAGCCTCTCACTGGAACTCCTACAAAGAATCCCTAAGAATCTACAAGAAGGCGCTAAGGAAATTCAAGGGATCTTCTTGGCGATCCTTCTGTGGCACGATAGAAGAAACTTCTGAAGCCTCTAGGTTACGGAAAATTCTTTGAACTAGTCCAGCTAAACCAAGCTGCTTGAAAAATGCAGACAGCTCCTGGACAAATTCAAGTAATGAATCGCTGAACTTACTATTGGACACTCACTCTCCTGGTAGTTCTCTTACCGAAACTTTCAACAGTTATATACGTTCAAGTTCAAATACAACATATCCACAAGGTCTGATCACAAAGGATAACTACAATGGGCTCTCAACAGCTTCAAACTATTTAAAGCTGCAGGGCCACATGGAATAATACCAGCCGAAAGGATTCTGATATAATTGCACCAATCCTTGATACAATTTTTACCAGCTGTCTTTACCTGGTCCATGTTCCCTCGGCATGAAGAGAGGTTAAAGATGTTTTTATACCTAAAGCAGGTAAATGGTTTCAAGTCAATCCTAAAGATCTACGACCTATAAGTCTATCATCATTCCTTCTTAAGACCCTGCAAAGATTGATTGATATCCATTTAAGGGCAAGTATTGATACAATACATCTGTCTTCGTCTCAACACGCCTCCTGTAAAGGTAAATGTGGAAATAGCGTTACACACTTTAGAACGGACTGCCGAATATTCCCTTCATCATAAAGAGTTCACTATGGTTGCTTTCCTTGACATCGAAGGTGCCTTTAACAACTTGGACACATCTGCAATTACATCTGCACTAACATCTCTAAATGCAGAGAGTTCGCTTCGGGAGTTAATTCATTTAATGCTTACTAGCAGAATAATTAACTCAAAACTGGGCAACTCTTCTAGCAGACGATTCATTAAAAGAGGGACACCGCAATGTGGTGTTCTATCCCCTCTCCTCTGGAACCTAGTGGTGAATGAAATCCTAACTAGTCTGGATGCGGAGGGTTTCAGAGTGATAGCCTATGCGGACGACGTTGCTATAGCAGTTTCAGGAAAGCATCTTAATATCCTAAAAGAACTCTTACAAAATGCCTTGGACAGACTAATACTTTGGGCTGATCAGTGTGGACTGGGTGTTAACCCACACAAAACCGATCTGGTCTTATTTTCGAGGAGATACAAAATTCAATTTGTCAACCCTCCCTATATTAAAGGAATCCAATTAAAATTCTCAGACGAGGCTAAATATCTGGGTCTTGTCTTAGCCAAAATACTAAATTGGAAACGCAACGCACAGGAAAGAGTCAGAAAAGCTACTTAAGCTCTCTTTTCTTGCAAAAAAGCTATTGGTAATAAATGGGGTTTAAAATACAAAATCACGCGTTGGCTTTACACATCGGTAATCAGACCGATTTTAACGTACAGTGTGTGGTGGTATGCTTTAGAGAAAGGTATAAACAGGGATAAGTTAAATAAAGTCCAACGTTCAGCCTGCCTATTTATAAACGGATCGCTTCGCACGACCCCGTCTGCGGCACTAGACACCTTGCTCTACCTTACACCTCTTGACATATTTAGTAAACAAATAGCTGCAAGCTCTGCTATCCGCCTCAATGCTTCGTCGCAGTGGACTAACAACAACATTGGCCACTCCGTAATTCTAAGGTACTTAGAATCAATTCCAAAGGACACAGACTACACCATCCCCCAACTACAATTCGATAGGAATTTCCAGATTTCTATACCTACCAGATCTTTTTGGGAGGATAGGACATTCTTAGAGGATGAGTCAATCCACTTTTACACAGATGGCTCAAAGACCAAAGAAGGGGTTGGTGGTGGTGTGTACTCTGAACGACTGAAATTAAGTCTCTCATTCCGCCTTCCCAATCATTGTAGCGTGTTCCAGGCGGAACTTTAGGCGATAAAAGAAGTCTTGTCGTGGCTCATAGAAAAGGTGATCCCAACATCTGATATCCGTATTTTCTCTGATAGCCAGGCCGCTATCAAATCTCTGGACTCTGTCTTTACAAACTCTATAACAGTCCATAACTGTCGATCATCTCTAATTGAGATGGCGCAACAGTTTAATATTCACCAGTTTAATATTCAATGGTACAGTACAGCCCATCCTACCACGTTTGGCAAGTACTGGCATACCAACCGCTACTTGTAAATTGCTGCTAATGCAAGACGCTGTGAGGAGGGCAGGCACCAGGTGGAACAACATCACTACGTGTCAAGTCACAAAACACATCTGGCCTACACTGGATTTAAAACGTTCAAGTGCTTGCTATCTCTAAGCAGGTCGCATATAAGCTCGATAATAGGTATCATACCCGGACACTGTCTAATAGGTAAGCACGCTAAAAGACTAGGCGTATCCTCGAATGACTTTTGCAGAAGCTGTTTAGACGAGGAAGAGTAAGAAACGGTTCTTCATCTTCTCTGCAGATGCCCTGATCTGGCTCGAAAACGCAAGAATTACCTAGGAGAATTCTTCTTTACTGATCTAAATCATATCGGTATAATCAGCTTCTCACGTTTCGTAAGGGACTCAAGCTGCTTTCATTGAGCTTAGGAGGAAGCCTCAAGATTTATGTGGTATCACAATGGGCCATTAAATTGGCCTAAATGTGTCCGTTTCCATCTTGGACAGCCACTATAACCTAACCTAATCTACACAGTTCTAAAACGGTGGAATTAAAAAAAGCTATCAGTGAAATATAGTTTTGTAAACAGGTGAAACGAAATTCACTGGTACATAAACCTAGAACGGAAGGCTCCAAAGACAAAAGTGGCAATATCATAGTGGAACCGCAATCAATGCGAACTGAATTCCGCTGTCAAGCAGGATGATCCATTCAACATAGACGACAAAAGCCAACAATCCCGTCCTCCCGACTAAGACGAAGTAAAGATTGCCATATCTATGCTGAAGTCTAGTAAAACCGCTATAGCGGTTGGCTTGAGCTGAGCTGAGCAGCTGGAGATAAGTTGGTTAGGAGCATGCACCAACTTAAGATATTGTCGGAAGAAAGCGTGTCCGATGAATGGAACCTCAGTATTGATCCTGAAAAAATAGACCCTCTAAACTGCCCCAACTATAGAGGAATCAGTCTACTTAATATGGCCTATAAATCTTCTCTGCCGTAATATGTGAACGTCTAAAGCCCATCGTCAGTGTGGTTTTAGACCAATAAACTAACACAGTGGATCAAATATTCACATAACGGCAGATCCTGGAAAAAACCCAAGAACACAAAATCGACACCCACCATCTTTTCATCGATTTCAAGGTCGCATATGACAGCATATACAAGGACGAGCTATATAGAGCCATGTCAAGTTTTGGCAGCTCTGCCAAGCTCGTCCGTTTGTGCAGGATGACCATGGAGAATTCACGCTGCTCCAGAAAGGTTGGAAACAACTTAACAGAACCTTTCGATATCAAAAAAGGTTTTAGACAAGGTAAAGCGCTGTCATGTTATTTTTTTAACAGCGTGCTTGAAAGAATAGTGAAGAGCTCACACGTCAACACTATAGGCACTATCTTTCAAAAGTCTATCCAATTACTAGCATATGCTGATGACATTGACATAATCGGAAGAACTCAGCGTGATGTCAATGGGAAATGGGTTTTCAGGTTAATGACTGCAAAACAAAGTACATGCTGTCGTCAAGAAAGGACATACAACACCGACGTCTTGGTCAAAACGTCACCATCGACAGACGTAACTTTGAGGTAGTCAAGGACTTCGTCTACCTAGGTTCCCCTGTAAACACAGAAAACAACACCAGCGCTGAGATCAAACGCAGAATAACTCTTGCTAACCGCTGTTTCTTTGGACTAAGAAAGCAATTGAGTGGTAAAGTCCTCTCTCGAGGGACCAAAGTGTTGCTATATAAGATCTTTATCATCCCTGTTCTGCTATACGGTGCAGAAGCATGGACTATGACAAAAGCGGATAAAAGCACCTTGGGTCGGTTCGAGAGAAAAGTCCTTCGTACAATCTACGGTCTCGTATGTATCGAAGAGGATTGGAGGTGAAGATAGAACGACGAGCTGTACGTTCTGTACAGCGACGACGTAGACTTGGCCAAAAGGGTAAAAGTCCAACGACTAAGATGCACCGACCCGGAAAGTCTTCTAATCCAGACCCACAGGACAGCGCAGTAGAGGAAGACCGCGGATCAGCTGGCGCGCACAAGTGGAAATTGACCTCACCCAACTTGGAGCGCGAAACTGGAGAAATCTAGTGAGGCTCTAGTTTACACAGGACTGTAGCGCCACCTTAAGTAAGTAAGTAAGTGAAATAAATAATGTTATAGGACCTATTTTTGCATTTGGTCTTATTAATCCCAAACAAGGTCAAATAAAGCCAAATTAGTTTAACTTCACATAAAACAGTATTGTTTGCTATAAATGCAAAAGAAATTTTGCATATATTCAACCTCTCACGTTAAATAAATCCTATATAATAGTGTGCCAAAACAGGAGACTTCAAGGGGTTTTCATGCCCCTATTATGTACCACCTCACGTATACTCACCCTAAATGAAAGTCGGTATTTTTTTTCCAAGTCATTTGGCTTTATTTCACCTTGCCAAAGTGCAATATGAGCCACTATTAAAAACTTTAGGCACTTTGTCTTTATTCAGTTATCTATATTTCAAAACACCGCTCAAAAATGCTCCTAACGTCAAAAATATGAGCACCTTTTATACCATACTAAGTTGTTTTTGGAAACCAGAGTTCCAGAATATAACCATTTACAAATATTTGTCTTTTTATCAAAACCTACGAACATTCTAAATATACAAGATTGGGCAAGGAATTTCTTAATAGCGACTGAGGCAAGGCGGTCTGAATTTCCAGACTTTTTTGTTTTCTTCGTCACTGATGGATGAACATCCTAAATTCCTTTTCTTTTAAAAATGCAAAGCTGTTAGATCGTTATCAAAAAATAAAAAAGGGGACATTGTAAAAATCCTTAACTTTTTAAAGAGGAAAACTCTATAAACCAACAACGGCGGGAAACTTGTCCACAGGACCACCATTATAGGAATCAAAAAATTCCTTGATACCTCAGGCAAATTAGCACAGAAAAGTGCAGAAGGGTCATAACTTATTATTCTAAAAAAGAATAAACTTTGTCTTAGATTTCATTGAAAATTATACAAAAGCATTCCTTTTCTAACCCATTCGCCCCCCTCACTCGTATATACCTAAAAATGAAATAACCGGACATAAAGTTGTCGTTCTATTCTTAAATCAACTAAATCTCTGCAGGTAAGAAATTGTCTGATATCCTGTTTCGTTTTTCTTTTGTAAATCACTCCGTAAACCTTCTAACGACACAAGAAGCAAAACAATAAATAAAAACAAAACATAAACAAAAAAAGGAAAATAAAAATATCAGGAACTTTTTTTTTCATTCATTTCTTTTTGGGTGTCCTGATGAGGAGATCCCGAAATAGAAAATTACCCACAAAAATGTCACCAGGATACAAATGGAAGCAATTTGAATGGAACGCTGTCGCCGTTTCTCTTGTTGTTTTTTATTTTTGTTTTATTCATTTCTCGGCCCAGAACAATGAAGAAAATAAAAAAGAGAAAAGTTTGCTTGACATGTTTTTCCTTTGGTGTTAACGGTCTATACGTAACGTAACGTAGTAGTAGGGGTAGTGGGAATAGGGTAGCAGTACTTAGGTCCTTTTTCTCTGGAAAAACCATTTTTTGGGAAACAAAAATGATTTATGTAGTCCTTCGCATTTACCTTCCTTTCCTTCGGTTTTTTGAGGAGGAACGTGCTTTCGGGAATTTTTGCTTCCTTCCTTCTGGACAGCGACAGGGATGATATGCGGGGGCGATTTGGTTTTCTCTCACCACCTACCGTCTCCTCGATAGCCTCTTAGCCTCTCTCCTTCTCTCTTGGAAAATGCCAGTCAATTTTCGTCCATTTTATATTACTTGTGTTTTTCTTTTTATCCTGTTTTTTTTTTTGGGCTTATCCTTCATTCAACATCCAACCAAACAACAACAACAACACAAAGAAAGCAAAAGCAGGAATGAAAAAAGAAATAAAGTTAGAAATCGTCGTCGTTTGAAATTAAATTCGTTTCCCGTTGAGATGGAAGGTTATGTCAGAAACTGATGGATTTCAACTGGGTGAATTATGATTTTTTGGTAAAAGAATGACAAGCATGCTTCTGAAGTAGATTTGGGTCATTTGAATATGGAGAGTTATTTATTAAGTGAATATTCTCTCTTTTTCGTCTATACCCGTCTATACCTATGTGTGTACATTATTTTGAAACTCTGATGATGAAGAACAAAATGTTTTTGATGAAAATTTCAAGAACAAAACTTCCATAAATTAAAAAGGCAATGATCCGCTTTGTAATTGAATATTATGTTAGGTATTACGGTATGTTTATGTTTAGTATATGCATTAGGAATGTATGGAAATTTGTATCATCAGTAATGCAAAAGAACCTATGTTTCATTGTTAATTTATTAAGAGACTCCAATGATAAGGACAGGAGTAATGTTTCGACATTTTTAAGGTTTTTTCTGTTTAGAAAAATGTCATCAACAGAAAGGTATTTTCTTGGAGATTGTATTTGACTTGACCCAGAATAAAAAATAATCTTGTTTCTTATCCCAAAAAAGAACTCTATTTTAATTCAATCTTCTGTCTTATATCTTAAAGCTAGAAAACAAATCATAGTATCGGTATATCTTACCGCTTTTTTGCCGGCGAGATACCTTAAAAAAGAACAAAGATTATCTGCAGTGTCTGTGACATGATTTTAAACATTGAAAGAAACCAAGAAGAGACTAGCAAAAGTTGAATTATGTCTGCTATTTTCGCCAGATGTAGGAATTTCTTTCATTGTACCACTAACTCAGATTACAAAGTTGTACCAAAATTTAGAATACTTTGGGGTTTTCCAATTGGATTTCTGTATAAACGCTGGGTCTAGAAATGGATTCCACACAGTTTTTAAACAGGAATATGAAGAATTTTCAAAATCTAAACTGTGTTAAAGTTTTCTTATTGGAAAGAAGGTTAAGCCCAAAGAATTAAAGCCCAGTTTGAAAAATGTTGACAAAATTGCAATTAGAGTTCAAATAAAAGAATTAATGCGAACCACATTGATAATATCACATTCCGTCTGTCTATTTGTCTTGCTTAAATTTTTAACAGATTAATCATAACAAGATTTTGTGTTTAAGAAATAATTTTAAGCCGATATTTTTCTCTGTTCTCCCAATACTTGCGTCGAAAAACATTCCTTATAATTTTTCTTTATTTTCGTAGGTTTTTGTGTTTTGTTAAAAAAGTTGTCAGTTGAATTTTTCAAAGAAATCAACAAAAAATTACCATTAATATTTTGCGTATGATGAAACAGTTTGATTTTAAAATCTATTTTTGTTAAAGAGATTTTAAGTCGAAAACCAATTTATACTAATTTAGCATTTCATGAAATTCTGGAGCCAATATCTTTAAATGCTAAACAGATATTTAAGTCAAAAATCAATTTTTACCAACTTTTAGTAATGTTTTTATATTTTGTATTAAAGCTGCCAATTTGATTTTTCTCAAATTTTTAGCAGATGTCGAAAACGTTTTTCTTCATTTCTTAAATTATTTTAGAGATTTAATCATTTCTTGTTCTTAACATCGAGGTGACAATTTTGTTTATCAGTTAATTTTTTTTTATTTATGAGAAAATTGTATTTTAAATGAAAATTATAAACATGGTATCACATCACAATATATAATATATAAAATTAAATTCAAGTCTTTAGCGTTAATGGGTTGTGAGATAATTTGGGTTAACCAAAATGTTCACTTTTTTTTTTAATTGTTGTAGTAAAAAAATCACCGATTAATTTTTTTAGAGTCCTTTCCTCATTTTGCTGTGTATGTATGAATTTGAAGTCGATATCTCCACTGGTATCTGTGCGTGCAAGTATACGTACGTTCGAACGTCCGTATGTTCGGGAAGCTTTTTTTCTCTTCTATTGTAAAGTTATGGTATTGAGGCCAAAATGGCCAATTCTTAAAATTTGGCATTTTTCTTCGGCACCGGTGAGAGCCATATAATCTAATAGAAAAACAAACTAAATTACTGTAATTTTTTTGTTTGTGTGTTTTGGCACCACCTCTCCTCACCACTTTTGACCAATATATACAAATCTGACTGGCCCATAAACTTATCTATTTGATATTGTTATAAATCTTATTTTTCATTTCCACATTTTTACAATATATAGATAGTTTTCGAGTATAATAATTCTTGCGAAAACTTAACTAACGTCTTCTATAAATAAAAAAAAAAATAGAATAGAAAAAAATTCACAAGAATCGGCAGTAGCCAGATTTTTGTATTTAAAAATTGGTACAACTGAAAGAAGACAGGTCTACTACCTAGTCCTACTGCCTACTATATTATGACCTGTAGAAAGAAGTTCTGTGAAAATCAAAAGTTAAAATTAACTTCAGCAAAAAAAACTAACTAAAATTAATAAAATAAAGAAGAAATATTAAGTAAATATCTGTAAATTTAGATTCTATACAAAATTGCAGATGCTTTCAAATCCCACTTCTCTGATAAGTAAGCTTTGCTATTCTTTTTTCCATTGAAAACTTGAAGGAAACGTCTCTACCAATGACCGGTATTAGCTTTTCAAAATAAAAAAAAAAAAAACATATTGTGAAAAATAGACCTCATAGAAATTCCAAAAAAAAAAAGTAAAATATTAAAAGTAAATCGTTGCACCAGTGCACTCAATCGCATCATTGTGTTGAGATAGAAGCTTTCGGTTTATGACACAGTGTTAACGAACACAACTAATGTTCGAATTCGTGCCGTACCGAACAACATTTCATTTCCGTTTTTGCCCCATTCAATTATGTTTCATTGCGAAATGCAGATTTCCGAGACATCCTCGTGGCAGCGAATAGAAAGAGCTTTCTAGTTCTTTCTTCCATTTAACTTCGTGGCCAGACAAGCTGGTGGTCTTCTTATTTGGTTCAATAAATTCAGCCGTGACCAACTAAAGATAGACCAAGTTCAAAAAATTTCGAAGGAGAACCCAAATTAATAGTGAAAATCCGGGAGCTTTCAAAAAGGTAAAATAAGTGTACGTACATATTAGTACCAGATCATAGGATTTATTTTTCCTTTAGTTTAATAATTAGCCCCATCTTTACAATCCGTGTTCTCCCATACTCTCACATATCTTGGAGTAGAAACAAGTTCAAGTCGGGGAAGCCCGTAGCGGTAGCTATATGCGTTGAGCGAGTGAGGATCAGGATTCCAGATAATATCAAGAAATATAAGTACATACATACGTAGGTACAGAGTTCTCACTACATTCTCCTTTTTTTTGACCAATTTTGATTTCGTTATCCCAAATATAGAAAAGAATAGCCGACCGTAAAGGTATAGGAGGACACGGGGAGACTTAACTGCTTTTCGGATTCATGAGGGACTCTAGGGTAACACGGTGGAATTCGCCTGTCGGTATTTTGAAAATTCAAATAATAGAATAAAGAAAATTAAAGTGCGTATAATTAGAAAGTAAGGAAATCTTTAGAAAAATTAACTGCTCTGAAAACAAAAAGAGAAAAGATTAGAATAATTTTGAAAGAAATTGAAAAAGAAATTAAAAGAAAAGATACGATACAAAAACTTACACGTACTCAACATATAGGCTTATGTATGTACATATGTACATATACATATGTTACGTTAATTTTAGGATGATAAAATAAAGAAAAAGAGAAAATAGAAAAAAAAAAATCAAACAGTATAGGATGTGACAAAATATTTGAATTTACAAAAAAAAAAAAAAAATTTCATGTCTTCAGAATTGAGAACATAATATAAGTTTGTATATAAAAAAAAGAATACGATTAAAAGCAAAGAGTGATCGATTAATAAGAAAACTGGATGCAAAGTAAATACGATATTAGATAGTAAGGTGTATACTCAATATAACTAGAGAGAGAAAAGTGAAGTTCAAAAGTTTTTTTTTGAGTTAAATGAATTTTGGGAAGAATTAAGAAATTCAAAATTGTGACTTTACAAAACATTAAAAGAAAAAAAAAACAGATGATAATAGTGTAAAAATTTAGTGGGTAAGTCGTTATAATCAATAATACGTAGTGTACCATCCTATACATCGTGACGGAGTTAATTTTTTTAAAGTGTAAAAGAAAACAGAATATTTCGAATATTATTACTCACTTCATCATCATCATTAAATTTTTATCAACTTTAAATACCATCATCGTTTAGGATTTCACCAGGTCAACCAAATGCTGTGCACAACATCTGGGAGAACTGGTAAGTCGATTTTTTTTTAACTATATCGTTATTTTACTACATACTCGTATTTAGGAGTTAAATGAAAACAAACAAAATACAATTCAAATTCAAAGAAAATAAAGTCTAAGCTACGAGTAGTTTGGATGATCTCGTTTTGGACTAAAAGTCATATGATCTCGATCTCGAGGGGGTTTTCAATATTCGAAAAATTAGTGTTTCTCTTAAGGAATTCATTTTCCTCTTAATGATGAGATTTATAAAGTGATTTTTTTTTGTATCTAAATTTTTGTGTTATTAAATAAGAATTTTGAATAAAAGAAACATGGATTACCGAAATAAGGCATAATGTTTTGATAACCTTTTAGAAAATTGTTGGGGGAAGTGGAAACAAGGGGAATAAAGAATGGAGAAAAAAGAAAAGAGTGAGTCGAAAACTTGCTCTTCTTGAATAAGGGCTATTACGCTTAATACTTAGAGCATAAAGTAATAGTAATGGAATATCTCTTAATTCAATTTGAGGATATTTTTGTAGGGTGGGTGCAGATATGCTTGGAGGGATTACGACCTATGTCCTCCTGTATTGAGAAGATTGGGAATACAAAAACTGAAGAAACTAAGTCGATATCGGTTGCGGAAATTCGGGTCCTACCATTTTTTTTTTTGGAAAGATGGAACTTATTTACAGTCGAACTCGAACTTAGACTTAGGCTTGGACAAGTAACACGTCCTCTTTACGCGTAACAAGACCCCCCCATCGACGAGTTAGGCGTGGTAAATAATAAGCCTTCTGTTACCAGCGTAATTGGACACTCCTTTTTGACTTTTGCCTGGGCTGGCCGATAGCTCTGTAGACATTGGTCCTAAGGGCGTAAAGGGTAGTTAGGAGGGAGCAGTTGTGGAGAACCAACGTTACAAACTAATCAGCACAGGCAGCATAGAAATCTAGAAGGTCTTCTGTAGACTCCTTCGTCCAGTTGTTCTTTTTGTTCCAAACGAATATTAAACTGTTTAATCATGTAGTTTATAAGCTAAAATTATTTGCATTTTAGAAGGTGCTGTCAAACTTAAATATTTTTTTTATAATATGCACACACTCAAGGGGATATTATTGGTTTTGAATTCCTGAAGATTGCAATGACTAGGAAACACAGAGTGTGGTAAGGCATTCCACATTCGCGTAGTACGGCTAAAGAACGAATCTCTGTATTTGACAGTACGGCCGAAGTTGTGCTCGAAGGTATACTAATGAGCATTCCTAGAAGCGCGAGTATTAGGGTTGAACTGTTTAAGGAGTGAAATGCACTTGACTATTTCACTAGAGCATAAGCCGTTAAAATAACGGTAAAAAAGGGTCAGAGAAGAGACCTTACGACGCTGTTCAAGCGAAGTTAATGAACTTATGATGATATTATCATCTATCAATTTAAATGCTCTACGTTCAATACTATCCAAAAGGCTTAAGAAAGTTGCAGGAGCACCAGCATAAGTCTTGTAGATAAAAGCCAGATCAGAAGGGGTGAAATATTTCTTATATATATATATCGCGCTTTAACGATACAGGACAGCATTGGGTTTTCGAAGCATTTAAATCCACGCGCTTTTTTAATCCCCATTGAACAATGCTTTTTAGGGCGGAATTTAATGAGCTTCTCATATTTTGTCGTTGCAGTTCCACATTAGAAGAAGAGGGACAACGAAACACTGTATTGGATTAGATGTTGCAGACAGGAGATCATTAATAAAAATGAAAAAGATTGTTGGAGAAAAAGCAGAGCCCTGGGGCACACCAGCATTTTTTTTATTGTTTTCATACTTGAATCCATCCAATACTACTTGTATTGAACGATCCGAAAGGTAATTACTAATGCAATGAAGCAGGGATTCATGAAAACCGAAAGCACGCATTTTTGATAAGAGGGCCTGATGCCAAACCCTATCAAATGCTTTTGAAATATCAAGTGCAATAATCTAACTTTCTCCAAAACGATGTACAAATTTGACCCGCTGTTCGGTGAGATGAACGAGATTCGAAAATATGAAAAAGCAGTGGTTTTGACAGTGTTGAAGAATATCTCTTCAGAACAATAGCGGGGATACCATCCGGACCATCGGATTTATGAATGTTTAGATCTCTAAGGACTCTTGCCACAGTACTAGTGTGAAAAAATATTGGTGCCATTGAATCAATAACTTGCTCGAGTACTGGTGGAGCCATAAGACTTACTTAATAATATCACCAGTAACTAAATAATATCACCAGTAACAGATTGATTTGTTTCCCCAATGGAAAACACATGATTCCAAATGCACAACTAATCAACGAACCCAGCCATCGAGATACAAATGCAATATCAATCGTACCAACATTTGAGAACGAAATCACATAAGATCCATTCGAGACTCATATAGTTGTCAAAAACCCATCCGTAGTAAGATTCTACTTTAACTTTTATCGGTAGTATTCATACTGCGGATATTGTTTTTGTTATTCATGTTTAATCTTACTATAGGTACTATTGATAGATTTTAGAACAAAACACTCTTAAAAAAGCAGTTTGGTTGCAGTTTTGTAGATAGTAAGTTTTCCAAAAATCCACTTACTATTCAAATTGACCTAAGTTTTGACCCGTTACGAGTCAAGAAGACTTAAATTCTCTCCTTGCGGAATCGAATATACAAGGGACTCGTACGTTGGCCTCGTTGGTCTCGTTGATCTCGCTACTCTCCTAATTTGCATTGGTTTTTCGGAAAAAGTGGTTTTTGCTCCTAACGTTGGCCTTTTCGGTTTTATATTGTTCTATAGTTTCCGAAGGATATATATTATTTTTGTATTATTTATTAAAAAACATCTTAATTCTTCTGATTACATATTTCGCGTACCATTTGTAATAAAATTATATATTTTAGTTCCATCAATTCTTTGACACTCAACAGAAAATTCAAAACTGTTTGTTTGAACAACAAAGTTCGAAGTGTTGTAAAGTTACGTGAGCCTAAAATCAGTTTATCTCAGTTTTAAACAGGTCTCTAATTCTGAGATATTTCAGTTAAAAGCCAACTTTTTCTAATTCTTAGTTAATTTTTTTAATTTGTTTATCTATACAAAATTTGTATTGGATTTTTCTAAACAAATTTATTAACGTCAACACCAATATTTTATATAGAATTTAATAATTTTCAAAGTACATACTAGTTTTCAGTAGTTTTTTTTTTATTATTCGAGTAAAAGAACAAACCGTCTGTTTTATATTTCAAGTTTGTTGGTTTTATTTGTTTAACTTTTACAATGTACTTATTTTATATAACTATACTAAACGTTGGTTTTTTATTATTTTTTTCAATTGATTGACATGAACAATTTTATATTGAAAACCAATTTTTACTATATATCTTACAGTACTTAAGATTTTTTTACAGGACATGGTAACCACTTCTTGAGTTCATTTATGTGGTTTTTATATAAACAATCCTCCCCAACTTTATAATTTTTAAATTAATTTTTTCCAAAGTCTTATACTTAAGAGATTTGACTTTTTATAAATTAATTTATTTTCTCTGTTTTTATTATCAATATTATTATTTTTACATAAATTATCTATTAATATTTTAGGCTTATAAGAAAAAACTAGATCAGATGGAGTTTCATTGGACACCGAATTTGGAGTGTTTCGATAATTAAATACCCCGCTACCCCGTTTGACTGTGGGTGGTAAACTGGACTATGCGTTAATTTGATTTTACTATTTGAACAAAAACTTTTAAATTCAAACGATGCAAAAGGGGGTCCATTGTCAGTGAGTTAATTTATCGATTAAGTTTTTGGCGGAGGTTCCATTCATTATAACCACAATCAAATAGCGACTAAATACATCTACAGCTAAAAGTAGAGTCTTACTTTCAAAATAAAATAAATCTAAGTGTACTCTTTCGAAGGGATAGGAACAACTAGGCCAACTGGACACAACTTTTTCTTTTGGAACAACAGCAGTTGCCTGACAAATTTCACAGCGCGCAACAAATTCTTTTACATCAGAATCAATTTTCGGCCACTAAACGTATGACCGACACATTTTTTTCATTATAACAACTCCATTGTGATTACTATGGATTGATTTAAGCACCTGCATTCTTAATTTTGATGGAATGACAATTCTTGTCCTGTAAAATACACAATCATTTTCTAAACTTAACTGATTTTTGAATGCAACAAAAACTTTAAACTCTGGATTCACCTGCTTTGGCCACCCGGTTCTTATAAATTCATATATTTGAGAAAGTTCTACATCTTTTTTCGTCTCAGCTCGAATTAACTCTTTATCCACAGGAAGTTCTTCAAAAAATTTATTGAATTAATGCAAATTGTTACAACATCCGTGGTACTTGGAATAGGAAGACGCGACAAAGCATCAACAAATGCTAGTTCTCTGGCAGGTTTATGTTTGATTGAATAATCAAAAGTTGAAAGCGTTATTGCCCATCTTTGTAATCTTGCCACAGCGACCGAAGGAGTGCCTTTCTTTAGATTAAATATCTCCTTCAAGGCTTGGTTGTCGGTATAGATTACAAAGTGTTTGCCATAAATATACTTAAAAAAACTTCTTCACCGCAAACATAACTGCCAAAGCCTCTCGATGCAACTGTGAGTAATTCTTTTCAGAATCGCTTAGAGTACTACTTGCAAATAACACCGGTTTTTCTACACCCTCAATGACATGCAAAAGTACTGCTGCAACGCCATATGGACTTGCATCTGTACTAATTATAATTGGTTTATTCTTGTCGTATAGTTCTAGAACATTATTTTTTACGATAAGTTCCTTTGATCTAGTAAACTCTTCCTGACAACTTTTATTCCACACAAATTTTGTATTTTTTTGTAACAAATTGTACATACTCCTTAACTTTCCTGACAAATCAGGTATAAACCTTCGATAGAAATTTAAAAGCCCTAAATATGATTGAAGCTCTTTAACATTTGTAGGACAAGGAGCTTTTGTAATAGCTTCTACTTTTTTGGGATTTGGTCGCACTTCATTTTTCCCAATAATATGACCTAAATACTCTACTGTAGGTTTTAGAAATACGCATTTAGCTAAATTTATTCTGACTTTGTGATCATTTAACCTTTTAAGAACCTTGAATAGTTTCTCTTTACACTTTTCAACAGACTCTGCTCCAATGACGACATCATCAATAGACGCCCATACACCTTCAATGCCATCTAAAATTCTATCAATCACCGATTGAAATATTGAAGGAGCACATGACACACCGAACGGCAGCCTAGTGTATTGTAAAATACCCTGATCAGTGTTTATAGTCAAAAGTTCTCGCTACTCTGGAGTTGACACAAGCTGTTGGAAGGCCCGAGCCATATCCAATACGCAATAAACTGAACAGTTTGGCAAATTTACGAAAATATCTTCCACATTATTTAACGGATAATGCGATAAAAGAATGTATTTGTTGACTGTTACTTTACAGTCAATGCACAACCTAATCTCAACATTCTGTTTTGGAACACACATTATTGGTGATGCCCACCTACTGTGGTTGACAGGTTCAAGAGTGCATATAGAAATAAGTCTATTTAACTCGACCTTAAAAGCGTTACATAACCTAAATGGAACCATATACGCTTTACAAAAGATAGGGACAGCCTCTGGCTCTATATTTATGTCGGCTTCATAGCCCACTATCATCTGATTAGGATCACTCGAAACGACACATGGAAAATTTTCTCTAATTTCCGATAAAAGCTCATCGCATGTACTACTTTCATTTTTTTTGTTTTCTATATAATTAATTAACTCACTTTTACACAAAAGTTTTTGCCTCCAACTCGGAATAAATTTATCTAACCACTTTCTACCAAAAAGTGGTGTAAAAGCTGGGCTATCTACTACCACGATCTCCAATTTTCCAGTAGTCCCTTGAAACTCCACGTCCAGCTCCACCATGCCCACAACTTTAACCTCAAATTCTGAAATGGTACAAATTTTTATATCACTAGAAAGAATAGAAATATATGGTAACTTATCTCTAAGTTCAATAAAAGATATAACAGACATAGCTGCTCCGGTATCAACCTCCATTTGAAATGACACTCCACACAGTTTGACTTTCACCTTGAGCCCTTTTTCTGATGCTTTAACACTGTTGATGACCTGAATAGATCTTACGCTCCGCTTAGCTCCACCACCATCTTTTCTGCTACTGCTACTGCCACCAGCTCCTCCACCATCACGCTTGCCACCAACCCAGCACATGTTTGCAGTGTACCCTCTCCTATTACACTTAAAGCAACTCCAATTTTTTGCTGGACAGTCTCGTTCAAAATGATTTTTTCCACAATGCGAACATTTATCGTTAAGATTGCTTCTTATATTATTTTGTTTTGTTTTAACTTGAGTTGTGACAGCCTTGTTTTTTTCCCTTATGACATGAACTTCGCTGCCACGTGGATGCATTGATCGTTGCCCTCTCTCAGACATCTCCATGTTTAACGCGATTTCACAGCATTTATCAAACGTGCGGCTGTCATCTGTTAAGATGTTCTGCTGAATACGATCGTTCCTTAGCCCCACGATAAATTTGTGCACTAGAGCATCTTCTAATGCCAGATTTCACAAGCTGGCTGTATTTGACACTGAGTCGTCAATAAAGTCTCCAAACCTGCATGTCTCAGCTAGATTTCTAAGCTTTATGATGAAGTCGGAAATTGACTCACCGTCCTCCTGCTTCGCTTTTTGGAACTTGAATCGTTCGGCTCTCTTGTTATGCTTGGGAGCAAAGTGCTGCTCTAGTAAACCTATCAATTCGGTGAATGGTTTGGAGCTTGGTAATGCTGGTGGGGCCAGAGATTTAAGCACTTTATACACTTCTGAACCGACTAAAGTAATGAACACTGGAGTCTGTATTTCGGCTGCAATTTTATTAGCAATAAAATGTTGCTGCACTCTGTCCTTGTACGCCACAAAATCCTCACCAGGGACAAACTCATTTATAATTCCAAGAAATGACATATTTGTCTTTGGTGTAATTTCTTTTTTTGACTGAAGATTTTCACTTTTTAGTTCGGAATCATATAGGTCCTCTTCCTCTTTTAAAATTTCCAATGGAGATGATGTCGAGGTCATCAGATAACCCAAATGCGAAACTAATCTTAATTTATCTTCGCAATCCCAGTTTTTTTTTTTTAATTTTGTTCTTGTCCCAAGTGTTGTCCTTATTTTCCTCGTCGCCAATTGTTTTATATGTATTTCAAGTTTGTTAGTTTTATTTGTTTAACTTTTACAATGCACTTATTTTGTATTACTATAGTTAATAATTAATAAGATGTTAACCTGTTGGATGCCGGGCAGAGAGAGCATCTTTTATCTTGTTGTTATATAAGTTTTACATAAAGTAAATTGTTATACCATGGTGTTGCCAGCAATTATATTTAATTGAATATAACACTGTTTAGGGCAAAAATGTATACTAACGCACAAAAATGTCTCTTCAAAAGTTTTGAGATGTCAAAATTTCCAATTCGAACGATTCATATTCATTTTAGAAATTTGAACTATAATTTGCCTTAGAAGCAACAATTTATCAAATATCAAGCAAATTCCTCCCTGTAATTTATTTCTTAATTTTTCAATTCATTGGCAACGACAGTTGTCATATAATTACACGTTAGTACAAAAAAATAGCTTCACTCGAAGGCACCTTCGTCTAGGTAGTTTATTAAACAATTTAATAATGTAAATATCTGATATCCACACCATTTACCTTAAGCGCTTATTACATTTCAAAAAAAAAAAAACGATTCCTGTCAAATATCCCTTTGTCTTGCTGACACTCGCAAAAGCCCGCCCGCCCATCATCATATTTCTAACACCCAGCGACTTTCATTCCAAAAAAGACCACCCCTAATTTGCAATTCTATCCTTTAATTTTCTGCTCATATGGCATCATGGTGCTTTGATATTATTACACACCGTCATCGCCAGCAGTACCACCTATACACTTACACACACATGTACAGAACATATATGCGTTATTTTCTTTGTCCTGAAGGATTCCGCATATTTTGTCACTCCTGTGTTATGCCCCCAAGTCAAGAGCCGTCATTTCGTCCGCTCTGTCGCACACACGATGATATGGTGTGTAAGGTGAGCTGTCAGCAAGGACATTTTATTTTTTTCTTTGTAACACACAAGGGTGTACTTAGCTAAATTGATGTCAATTTAGAAATATATGAGTTTCTGTAAGGGATGCCATTAGGTATAGGTAGGCATGTATATTTTTATTTTCACTTCTTTGTTTAAAATTTAGAAAAAATCCTTTCTTGTTTTTTAAACTTAAAGTTAAGGGTGATTTTTTTAAGGAGCCAAATATGAAAAGAGTGACTTTGTTATTTTTCCTTTATTATTTTGCAAGGCTTGATTAGACAATCAAAAAAATTACCAAATCATTTTTCTTTCCTTTGAAATTCCTGAAGACAAAAAAGGACTCGTTGAACAAAATGAACAAGCATTAAAATTCTCAAAAAAAGAACGGCTGCAAAATCACAATTTAAGGAGTTTGAACGTTCGTTGGTTGGATCCGTTTTTTTCGTCTTGAACTCGCCGCGTATATTTGTGGATAAGTTAGGTATTCTCATCGCCTCTATACTGTATTCCCCCTGGAGAATTCACTTCTCGAGGTATAAAAATAACATAAGGAACACATTTGACATCACAAAGAGGAGGAGGAGTAGAAGGAGAAACAAAAAGAATTTGGCAAACATAAAAAAATGAAAAAAAAAAAATTCCAGACGAATGGAAAGTCCCTACATTATAAATGACGGTCGAACAGATGTCAAAAAGTGTCGCATAGTGGTTTCGTTAAAAGGGCCTTTCGTCTTATTTTTATTCATCTTACAACTACCCAATCTCACCCTCCCACCTTCTGCCCGACTTCCCTGTGCCAGCGACAGAAGAGGATTCTGGAGAAATATGACACGTTGACGGAATTCAAGCGGAATCGTTGACTTCATCTGGTACCGCTGCCGTATAAATTCGCGACTCCGTATTCTATGTAGGTATGTGTACCTATGCGAAAAAATCTCAGGCATAATGGCAGTGTCATTTTGGGTAGCGGTTTTAAATTGTAAGCCAGCAAGCGAGGTGATTTAATATTAATAAGACACCGCCACCGATGCTGCTGCCGCCATTGCCAACGTTACCGTGTTTTGTGAGAAGTTCATTTTGCCAGAGAATATGGAATCATAAAAATATTAAATAAATGAGAAGGTTTTTGTAATGTGGAATGCAGAACGTGACAGGTTTGAGAAAAATTCGAGGATTTTGTACCTTTTTGCATCATGTGCATAAAATTTTGAAAATTTACATTTGCTTCAGGGGTTATGCTTCTTTGTTTTTCGTTAGTTTACATGATTTATCAACGGTTTTTGAGCGTTGTGTGTCAAAATTATACAAATGTTTTATGTGACTAAACCTTTGAAGCTACTTTTTTAGGTTGAAGGGACGAGATAGGCAGGTAATGAAAAATTTAAGAAACACTTCATTGCGAAAATAGTCCCAATTTTGATTTAATTGTCAAAAATAACTAAAAAGCTTAAAGAAAGTTTTGCTCCTTTGATACTTGATTCTCAAAACAATTATTTTTTTCGAAATATTTATATGATAGATATATTTATATTGAAGCAAGGAGCCAATTTTTTACAGACCAACTTTTTGGCACAGAGAAATACTTAAATTTAAAAAAAAAAACGTTTATAGAGGTGATAAATAAAACCATGATGTAAATACTCCCTCTATGCCTTGTGAACAAATTCACAGACACCAGGCACCTGGGATTGAACCCAAGACCCTTGCATAACAGTCCAACGCACAAACTATCATGAAACGGGTACTGCCATACTTTATACTTATTTGTGTACTTTTAAAAAAGTGCATTGCAATAAAACCCATTTGCTGTGATTATAACTTTTTCAATATGTATCCTTATGATGGGCCTCATAGACGCAAGACTCGCTCTAAAGAGAATGTAAAAAACTCTTTAATTGAGCTCAAGCTACAATACTAGCATCAAATTAAGATTCTTATGAAGAATTCCTAAGAAGTTGCAAAAAGTTACTAGGGAAATCTAGTGTTTTTCCTAGTGGTCTTTCTGCAGTACAATAGAAGAAACTTTAAGCTACGAAAAATTCTTTCACCTAATCCAGCGATGAAAAATGCCGAAAGCTCCTGGACAACTTCAAATGAAGAACCGCTCTCATGCCGTTACTTGTTACAATCATAAGTTCAAGTATACTACTTTCATATATCTACAAAATTCAATCACAAGGGAAAAGCTACATTGGGCTCTCAATAGTTTCGAACCATTAAAAGCTGTAAAACCAGAGGTATATAATATCAAATGAACTCCAGAAAGTTTCAGATATAATTGTACTACAACAGCCTGCTGTCTATATCGTGTCTATATGCCTTCGGTAGGGAAAGATGTGTAAGTTGTTTTCATACCCAAAGCAGGAAAATGTTCGCAAGTCAAACCTAAAGATCTAGGTCCATCATCATCCCTTGACCTATAATCGTATATCATTTCTTAACTCTTCGCTTAAAATATTTATGGAAATCTTAAGATTTCGCCTCAGAAAAAGGGTCGAAAGTAAGCACCTTCTTAGTGAAGTACAAATTGTGTTCAGGAAAGGATATTCTACAGTCGACCACATCTTTAGCTTGACGAACATTGCTGAATTATATCTTCGTAGGCGCAAAGAATGATACACCTTTTTCGTCGATTTCCGAGCAGCTTTCGATTCTATCGACGGAAAAGCCCTTATGTACAAGCTGTTTAGAGACGGCATATGTTGGTTGGTATGGGATGGGCAAAATTTGTCAGAGTGGTTTCTTGCGTTTGTTGGATTGAAACAAGTTTGTAATTTTAGCTCCTCACTATTTTGCCTTTACATTCAAGATTTGAATAACTAATTGCCATGTGGCATAACAATCGAACAGACGACCTTTTTCTGCTATCGGAATCATAGAAGTCCTTGCAGCTAATGATCAATTAATTAAGGGATTACTGCTTTAAGTGAAACCTTACTGTAAATCTCAACAAATCAAAAACAATAATCTTTCGGAGAGGAATTGGACCTTTGGCTGCAAATGAAAAATGGTACTAAGGTGAATCGAAAATGTCAAAGAATACCAATACCTTGGTTTTACTGTTACGAGCAACCTAAATTCCGAAAAGCACCTTGAGAAAATGCTATCGGCTTCCAAAAACGCTGTTGATACAGTATGGCAAAATATTTACGGAAATTCGGATCTCTCATTTAGCACCAAATATCGAGTTTTTACCGCAACGTCTCAGTCCATCATGTTGTATGCTGCAGAATCATGGGGCTGGTGCCTTTCGGAGACCACTAAAAAACTCCTCCGGTTCTTTTTAAAACGACGTTTTCGTCTACCGGACACAACACCAAACTATGTATATGCTTCTTATCGAAACTCGGTTATCACAACTGTACCTAAAATCACTTAGATTACATTGTTCAGCTGGTGAAGAGCGAGAGCGATAAAATTGCTAGGAAGATTGCAGTATAAGTCATAAGGTCTCAAAGTTCATAATTTGAAGAATGGACAAATTTAGCAGACTCGTGCGAAATATCTTTCAGCTTGACTTTGGAAAATGTTACAGAGTGGAAACCTTTTCCTTGTAATTTAATGGTAAGCCCCCATTATAAACCAAGAGAAGACAACATAGAGAAGGCGAGAAGCTGATTTAGGACAATGCAACTATTTCAATGACAATTTTACCTGTGAACAAATATCTTTCCTGTCCCCAGCAAGACGGGAGTTGTTATCTTTAAACTTCATACCGCACCGAAATTACTTAGCTCTGATTTGCTCCATGTGCAATACCAACGAAAGGGAAAATATAGTTAATTTCATCGCAAAATGTCCAATTCTGGCAGAAATCCGACGAGAAATACTTACTTACTTACTTAAGGTGGCGCTACAGTCCGGGGCGGACCTGGGCCTCAACCAACAAGCGTCTCCAGCCAGCTCGGTCCCTAGCTAGCTGTCTCCAGTTTCACACGCCAAGTTGGTTGAGGTCCTCTCCCACCTGGGTGAGGCACCTGAGTAGCGGTCTTCCTCTACTGCGCCGTCCCTCGGGATTGGATTCGAAGACCTTCAAGGCTGGCGCGCTGATTTCCATCCGTTCTACATGACCTAGCCATCTAAGCCGTTGGACTTTAATTCTGCTAACTAGGTCAGTGTCGCTGTACAGCCCGTACACGTACAGTTCGTCGTTATATCTTCTCCTCCATTCTCCATCTATTCGTACGGGACCAAAAATCACCCGAAGAATTTTTCTCTCGAAGCATCATAAGACGCTCTCATCTTTCTTTGACAGGGTCCAGGCCTCAGCGCCATAAATGAGAACCGGGATGATGAGTGTCTTATAGATGGTGATTTTACATGCTCGAGAGAGGACTTTACTTCTTAATTGCCTTCTAAGTCCAAAGAAGCAGGGATTTGCAAGAGTTATTCTTCGTTTGATTTCAGGGCTGGTGTCGTTGTCTGCATTAATAGCGGTGCATAGGTAGACAAAGTCCTTAACTACCTCAAAGTTATAGCTGTCCATGGTGAAGTTTTGTCCGAGACGTCGTCGTTCAGTGTCCTTTTTTGATGACAGCATATACTTGGTATTGCCCTCATTGACCACTAAACCCATCTTCTTCGCTTCCGTCGCAATGCTTCAAAACGCTCCAATGACATCACGCTTTGATCTTCCAATTATGTCAATATCATCTGCGTATCCGAGTTATTGGATTGACCTTTGGAAGAGTGTGCCTCTAGTGTTGACGGTTGAGTTTCCAGAACGATGTTGAAGAAGTCGCATGACAGTGCATCGCCTTGTCTAAAACTTTTTTTGACATCAAATAAATAGGTAAGATCTTTTCCGACCTTGATAGAGCAGCGTGCATTCTCTATCGTCATTCTGCACAAACGGATAAGTTTGACAGGGATGCCAAAACTAGACATTGCTCGGTAGAGCTCTTCCCTATAGATGCTGTCATATGCGGCTTTAAAATCGATAAAGAGATGGTGAGTATCGATTTGAAGCTCCTGGTTTTTTTCCAAGATCTGCGTAGTGTGAATATTTGGTCGATAGTGTACTTTCCTGGTCTGAAGCCACAATGATAAGGACCAATCAGGTTGTTGACGAATGGCTTCAGACGTTCACATAATACGGCAGAGAGGATCTTATACGCAATGTTAAGGAGACTGATGCCTTTGTAGTTGGCGCAGTTTAGAGGGTCTCCTTTCTTATGTATCGGGCACACTATGCTGAGATTCCACTCATCGGGCATGCTTTCTTCCGACCATATGTTGTAGATGAGTTGGTGCATGCTCCGTACCAAGTCATCGCCTGCTGCTTTGAATAGTTCGGCAGTGATGCCGTCAGCTCCAGCAGCTTTGTTTGACTTAAGTTAAATATAGCTATCCTCACTTCATCAAGGTCGGGTAGGCGGAATTGTTGATCTGCGTCGTCGAGGTTGAGTGGTTCTATCTCCCTTACAGCGGAATTCGGTTAGTCATCGCCGTTATATAATTTGGAGAAGTTATCTTTCCATATTCTCAGCATCGACTGCGGTTCTAACACGATGTTCCCCTGATCGTCTTTACTGGCTTCGGTTCGTGGCTGGTACCCTTGGGAGGTTTTTTTTGACCATTTGGTAAAATTTACGAACCTCATTCCTATTGTGACAACCCTCTATCTCCTCGATCTCGCGCTTCTCATGCTCTCTTTTTTTCTATCTAAGAAGCCAGTGTTCCTCTCTCCTCTTCTGGTCGTAGAGCTCGCGAGCAGCTCTAATCCTTTTGTGCAGCGCCGTTTTGTATGCCTCTTGTTTCGCTGCGTGCGCTTGCCGGCATTCGTCGTCAAACCAGGGGTTTCGCTGTGGTGGCCGTGTGAAACCTAGCACTTCAGAGGCGGCATCTCTGATGGCTGCAAGGCAATGTTGCCACTGGTTTTCAATGCTTAATGCAGGAAGCATAGGACTCCTTAAGAGGTTATTAGAGACTCGATCGGAAAAGGACATGGCAGTCTCTTGCGGTTGTAGCCGTCTAACTTCGAAAATTCTCACAGTACTTCCTTGTTTTGGCTTGGACCGGGATATCCGTAGTCGTACCTTGGCTATAACGAGGTAGTGGTCCGAGTCAATGTTGGCCTCTCGGAATGTTCGGATATCCTGTATACTGGAGAAGTGTCGTGCGTCGATCGCAATGTGGTGAATCTGGTTGACGGTTGATTGATCAGGAGATTTCCATGTCCCCTTGTGGATATTAAGATGCGTGAACTGCGTACTAGCTACCAGAATTTCTCGCCCCGCAGCGAAATCGACCAGCCTGAATCCGTTGTCGGAGGTGGTGTCGTGCAGGCTGTATCTCCCGATTATGCCACCAAAGATGTCTTCTCTTCCTAGCTTGGCATTAAAATCTCCTAAGACAATTTTAAAGTCATAGCCAGGGCACTGCTCATATGTCTTGTCCAAGAGCTCGAAGAACATATCTTTGGTGTCTTCATCTTTCTCCTCTGTTGGGGCATGCGCGCATATTAGGCTTATGTTGGCGAATTTAGCCTTGATGCGGATTGTCGTGATGCGCTCGCTCACACTGTTGAAACTCTAGACTTTTTGCCTGAGCCTAGTTCCAACAACAAATCCACACCCAAATAGACGCTGTCTTTGTTCTCGGTAGCAGTCGCCGTAGTAGATATCGCAGGATTTTATTTTGCGTTTGCCTGGTCCATCCCATCGCACTTCTTGGATGGCTGTAGTATCTGCCTTGCAGCAGTTTAGGGCTTCCGCTAATTGTTCGGCTGCACGTGGTCTGTTAAGGGACCTAACATTCCACGTACATATCCGAAGTTCGTTGTCCTTATTTCGTTTGCGTGGGTTGTCAACAGTGAATCCGTCCGTATCCGAGGCTTGTTGGTGCTTCGAAACTTAAGGTATTTTTACGTGGCCAGGAAGTCACCCTGACGGCACAACCCCCAACCTAGAGGGCCAGATCCTTAGTATAACTCCAAGGAAGGGGAGCCGGATGAACCACTCCTTACAGGCCTGGGCTCCAAATATGTCGAAGAAGCCCTATAAGGTGTTCACTAAGTAGTTCAACCTTACTGGAACTGTAGAAGCCACCGTTGATTCTATCTCGAGAATTCGTCCGCTGCCGCCTGGATAAGGAGAGGTGCCTTAGTGGAAACACCTCTCCCCCCCTCTCTCGTTTGCTGCCCCCAACAACTTTCCACTGGGGTTGGAACCCAATCTCCAGTTGAGGTACTAGGCGCCCGATGTTCACCGCGGGGAGGTGAGAGTAGGAGATGATAGACAGAGGTGGGTTTTGAGAAAAACCTGTGGACGCTTGTGTCCTCTTGAATTTCTTCCATTTGAACAGCTATTTTTCCCCTGAAATATTTAAAAAACGAGTAGAAATATCGGCTTCAAATAAATTTAACTGATAATATTCACAAAAGCTGTAGAAGAAGCTTAAAAAAATTCAAAATCTCTCAAAAACTAAGACATATTTATTTTAAAACTTGGTCTTAGTTTAATTTTGTATGAAGATTCACTTTCTTCCTTTTCAATGTTTTGAAAGGAATTGTGTTTTGCTTATTTTTGAATAACTGCTGATTGTTGAGTCTTTAGATCTACAAATAGAAGTAGAGGCTCAAATTCAAGTAAAACACCAACAGACGAAACAAAAAACGGGTAGTTTTCAATTTTTTGTCATGTTAGGTTGTATGAGTTCGGAAAAGTCTATAACAAAAAATCACGACTATCGGATTCAACGGAAAGTCTTCTTCTATTCAAATTACAACGTTACTGAACTAGTTTCAATGATTTTTAAGTTTCGACAAATTCTAAAATTGTTTGTATCGTTTTGAGAAGAAAAATATAAAAATGTTGAAAGAACCTTTAATTCACCCAAAGTTTTTTTGTTGCTTTTATTTGGATTTGTTTGTTGTTTTGTTGCTGAATTGATTTTGTAAGGAAGTTATTAAAAATCAAAACACTATTTTTACTCATGTATTACCTTTCCTTTTTTTCTTTCAATGCTTTGGCATTGAAAGTTTGGTCACTCTTATAGTCCAAAGATGTGCTATCAGTAATAGTTTAATTTTGTCAAGTACCAGTTGGGAAACGATTTGGTCGCTATTTAGTTAATGTTGAGAATCTCGTCAGAAAGTAGTTGGTCGTTTGGGTCACTAAGATACTTTGTATGAAATGGTTAATCTCACAAAGACTGGTTCTTTACAACGATCTTTGAAAAATTCCGTCTGGAAACGAATTTTTCTGAAACCATTTTATGTTCCGAATTATTAAATGAAAACTCAGCTGTTGGTTGGAAACGTTAACATCAATTAGAAAAGGTAACATTAATTTAAAAAAATGTTCAAAATTAAGTTTGTATGAGTTAAGACAAATCTTCACCTCATTAGCTTTATTTTTACACCGAACAAGCTAAATATACTCTTTTAAATCTTGAAATAAAATCTTAAATAATGGAGCTATAATTGGCCCTTTTATTTAAAACACATTAAAATTAATATTACAGAAAATTCAAAAGGCCTTGCTCTTCTTAACGATCTACTAAACCACCAACATTTTGTTAATTATTTTATTCTTTATACCAACTCATTTATCATACACAATCTTTATATCTATTATTTCCGTCGTTTTCGATTTTTCAAACTTTATTTTATGAACCTTTTCATCATCAAGAAAATCAAGAAGAAAATAAATATAAAACAACAAAGTTTCGTTTTTATTGACATCAATAACATCATCAACTAAAACTTTGATGTTGACTTTTGATAAATAACCTAGTAATTATAGTAATGGCCATTTTTGTTTCATAATAATTTTCGTCTTGACACTCGATGCCTATTAATTAATTTCAAATTATTTCCCCATCAAAAGTATCATCATCATTATTATTTCATATTTTGATGTATAGTCCAAGAAATTGGATTTTATTTTGTTAAAGGAAAATTGATTATAAGGAAAAAACTCGCTCGTACGCTTCTAAGCGTATTATTATTGATGCTATCAAAGTCTCAAAGTTTTAGGGTCAATTTTAAATGAGAAATAGTGGCCGTTTTCGTCGAAAATTAGATTTAAAGAATCGGTAATAACGTATTTCAAATAAATCCTACAATGGGTTCAGTTTTCGACTTTTGGAAACTTTAGAGAAAAATGGCTAGAAAATTATCTCCCAATTCATTTTTCTTCATGTTTATAAAATTCCAAATTTTTCAAAGTTAAAGCAGACAAATTTTTTCAACGATACGTCTTGAACAAAACCTCACCTTGTACAGCTTTAACTGTGAGGTAGTTGAGGGCTTTGTCTACCAAGGCACTGCTTTATACCCAGAATACGACAACGGTGGTGAAATCAAATGAAGAATCCAAGTTCTCAGTAATGGCGCTAAGAACTTTACCCTGTCAGAGAAAGATGAGAGGGTCTTAGGATGCTGCAGAGAAAAATTCTTCGCATGATTTTTGGTAACGTCTGCATAGATGTAGATTGGAAGAGAAGATAAAACGACAAACTGTATGGGCCTTACAGCGACGCTTAAATAATTAAAGTTCAACGACTTAGATGGCTAGGTCATGTATCAGGTTTTTCAATAAGAGCGCTACAAAGGTTTTTTTTTAAACAAAAACGGTTTTGGATATCAACACAATTCTTTATTCTTGTGAAAGAACGTTTGATGCAATTATGTATGGAAGACGATTTCTTTTTAGGGCACTCTTGCAGAAGTCAAAACGCTGAACCCAATGCTCGACGGTTTTCAAACATTAATAGGAGTATACGAGTAGCGTGATTATAAATGCGTTGGACTGTCACGCCAGAGATCTGCTCCTTGCGACGAATTGACAAATCTTCCAAGAGTCATGAAAAGTGCTTTCTCAAATTAGCTTTTCGGATTCGTCATATAAACTGTAGGTCCCCTCCATATCTGACAACATTACTCGCTCACAGGAATGGTTGAGAGCTGTAAGCCACTAGGCCCTGGTTCTCTAAAAACTTCTGCGCCACCTATTTTATTTTATTTATTTATAATCGGCCGATACTGCTGCAATTTCACGTCCGATATTCATACCAAGTTCATCAATCATCGCTGGCTTGTTAGCATAAACCATTATCTTGACATAGCCACACAGGAAATAGTCACCGAGAACCACATGTCCTCCAAGTCCATATCATACAATTGGGATCAAAAATATTCAGTTATCATTGAACGGTAGAGATCCTCATTCATAGTAACTTGCTGGTCTTCATCATCATGGAAGAAGCACGGCCCATAAACCACACCAAACCGTTATTTTTCGGGATGCAATGATGACTGATGGAGTACGTATGGATTGCTGCCTGACACTAAAAGCACTTTATTGTCTCCCTGGCACGGGAACATTTAGACCATAGACGCTCAATTGTTGATCTGCCTGGACGATAATGACGACCATAAATTGGATTACAGCTCGATGCTCAATTTTCACCATCATCGTCTCAGTTGCCATTATGATTCTTTTTAAATAGAGATTTAACGGTAAATAATAATCACATTTAAATGAAATTTTACATGAATGCACTAAAATAATAGTATTACTTGATAAATAAGTCATAAAAATATGTTTAAGTCATTTTTTACTAACATGCATGACCTTGGTTCACCTTTCTCCGATGCATACAATATTTTATAGCCAGGAGTCCTGAGACCTCTGATGATGGAGTTTGAGACCCACGGCTCCTGTATTAAGACGATGTCTTCCTTGTTCATATGCAGTCGGAGTATCAGGTTGTTCGTGGCCATGATGGCGTGATGGAGATTAATCTGTACTAATCGCAGCATTGCTACTATTAGTCAGATCAACCTCCACCACTGTTTTATCGGCGTTTTCCTCGTCTAAGGAGGACCTAAGCAGGTCTTCCTCACTCTGGGTGATGCCTAAGATGGCGTCTTCAGTCTCCATGTCGGAGTTACTGTTGACTGTAGTTTTAGCCTCCACGTCGGATGGCTTATTTGGGGCTGTGGATGTCGATGGTTCCACTTTTGGTGTTGCATCGACCTCCATTTTCGTTGCCAATGAATCGCTTCCCTCCGCTGAAGAGGCTTCTGTGGGGAACGTGTTTAGCGTATCTTTATCTTTTTTGTATATACGGATCATGATTTCATCAAAACCATACCTAATCACGCCTTTGGTCGCGGCCAGTGGAGCTAGTGATTCCCTATTGATCAGCACGAGAGCCGATCTATAGTGACCCACTGTATCCTTCTCAACCTTTGGTACTTTCCAGTCGTGAGTAGGCAGGTCCGGATTACTTGTTTTGATCAGTTTCATGATCATGTCTGGACAGTTGTGAAGAGCCGTGACCATTATATACGTGCTCTTGGCCGGCAAGGAATATTCTCCCTTGCAACAACCTCGAGCTTTGCACCCGGCCAGACTTCTGCAAGCCATTGACAGCTGCCCTGTATAGATCGAAAGATCTCTGATCACCACAGGCGATGAGTTTGATACGATTTTGGTACCATCCTGCATCGGCTGTGTCTGGGAGAGGCCCCTGATTTTCCTCGATGACAGATACAAATCTAAAACCGAGGTGAGCCTTGACTTCTGCCCAATTATCATGAGAGACGTTACCGTCCACATGACTCCTGTCAATGACCGCGGCAATGATCTTACCTTTGAGCGCGTCGCTGAAGGAGAGATCTTTGTTGACGGCTGTTGTGCTGTTGGAAAGCACCTTCTGCCTTTTTGGTTCGGGCTTGTCACCCTCAAAAGACCTATCTCGCTTTGACGTTGAGTCACCGCAGGTCGGTTTAGCTTTTTTGCTAAGAAAGCCACTAGCCCACTCGAGTTTACGCGTTTGCTCTGGGGTTCTTTCCCCCGCCGCCGGTATGACACCGACTGCGGCTAGAATCCTTTCGGCATTGCGTTGGTCTCGATTGGCCTGTGACTTCTTAGTCTTCTTTTTGGCCAGCCCAGAGCTATGTCCGTGTGTCACAGATGTGGGTCCACCTCCAGATTTAATCGCTACCGATACCAATCCGGGTGTGCCCTCACCCTTCGAGTCAATTCCACATGTCGCAGATTTTGTCTCTCCGGATGGGGTGTCATTTCTTGGGGTCGTTTGTGACGTCCTAGCAGGAGCGGGGAAGAGGTGGGATGTGGAATTGCCGCCCTTGGTACTGCCGAGCGTCACACACACACCTGATTTGGCTCGACAGCCTTTTCAGGTGATGTGACCGCATTGGCAGCCTTGGTGCGATTTTTTGTTTTATAATTGTTTTGTTTGTTTGTTTATTTTTAAATTTTTTCATTGTATTCCCACGAGTAAAGCGGAAAGACGGTCAGCCCCGGCAGAGCCGCTTGCCGGGGTAAGGCAGAAATATGACGGACCTTGCCACAGCATCCGAAAGAGCTCGTTAACGGCTGGTTTATCCCCCAGCCTTTCATTCTTCGACACGGTTTTCGTACTAGTACGCTCACACCACCACTGAAATTAGGAACCTCTAAACTATGATTAAATTGGGTTTCCGAACGTTGCACTATTGAGGAGTTACAACAATTCAGCGATCCAACTCAACCTTAGCTAATCACCATCCTGCCAAAAACGCACAGGACTACTGTGGTGATCATTGCCCGCCTGGCACCCACTTGGAGGGTTTGAATGAGGATTTTGCCGGGCGCCACCTTAAGTAAGTAAGTAAGTAAATTTTCCAATTTAAGGCAGAGAAAAAAAAATTTAAGACGTGAATTCTTACGGGGTAGTTTCGAAGAGTCAAATTTCAAAATTAGGAACGAATAAAAATATGGAAATACTTAGTTGGAGTTCCTGATTTCCAACACAACCAGCTTGACTGTACCCTGCTTTGTTTAAATTCACTTTTCAAGAAAGCTCGATTCGACCACCAAAAATAATAACACTGTTTTGACGTTAAAGGTTCAAAGTTTTGTTATAGATTTTTACATAGGTACATAGGCAGGTTCAACATTATTTGTGTTGTTTACATAAGTTTATTGGTATATATGTAAAGCAGACAAAGAGAAGGGGCGAGAAGTGCGTATATTTACACCTCATATATGATTCAACGAAAATTTAATTAGAATTCCACGCGAACACTTCGTTAACAGAATTACATTTAAGAGGTCATGAATAATGCAAACTTGAAGTGTTATAATATATGAACTGTATAGAGTATATACCGTTATGAGTGTATGCTTACCTATGCATTGTATACGGAACGTAATGTATGTAATGAAGTTAGTTTGATATGACACAAGGAGTTGTGTACTGTCGGGATGGTGTATGTATGCCAGACGCGATATTCCATGCACCTATTACAACACCAAAGTAGGCTCTTCAACACACCTACCCCTAAACATCGAGAGATACCACTAGACTATAGGCAGAGGGTAGGTATGTATTGCGTTTTGGTTGTATGATTGTTGTTTTAGGCTGGCGTGCTTCTTACTTAGGAATAATAATAATTAAGTGAATGATGTCCTCCTATATATCCTTAACTCATATAGCAAGGTACCTTGCAAGACGTAGGACTATCTATACACATTATCCTCACTTAGAAGCTATAAACCAAGGTAAGATTTTAGATACCGATAATGTGATGAAAAGACAAGAGTTGTGGTTGACTGACACGAAGGCCTTGACAAAAAATAACAAAACAACAAATGTGTCTTACTAAGTGATTAAAACACGAATTTATTGGTTAGTTTGTCGCGCGTTTCTATCGATTTCATTTACTACTTAGGAGAGGTTAAAAATTTTAATTGGAAAAACTATTTATACCAAAATCTTTAAACGCATTTGATATTGTTTGTTATTTCCAAAATCTATTGAATAAAAAAACGCGAATAGGGTTCAAGGATATAATTTGTTAAGGAGATATTAGTTCCCTTATTATCTGACAAGACACAATGTGAGCAAACGGAAAGGGAGAATTTTTGAAGCAGGTATCGGTGCACGCATTGGCTTTGAATTCCTGAAATATTGTAAAGACTGGAAAAGACAGAGTGTGTGGTAAGAAATTCCACATTCGTAGAGTAGGCTAAATAACGAATCTCTGTGCTTGACAGTACAATCAAAGCTGTGTCCAAGGGTATACTGATGGTTTAAGTGGAGAAATGAAATTGGATGTTTCTTTAAAGCAAGAGCTAAGAAAACTTACAAAGATGTTTAAGCGATATTTATGAATCAATGGTGAAATAATCAACGATCAATTAAAATGCCCTTCGTTTAATACTGTTCTAGTGGCTTAAGTAAGTATTTTTCAGAAGCATTAGCCTAGATATGTAAATAATAGTCAAGCTTTGACCGTACGTATTTGAACCTATATGTATACTATACTATGTGTATGACAATAAGCAGCATTAAGGTTTTAACCCATTAAATTCTAACAAATTTTCGATTTAATATTAAACAATGCTGTCTAGTTCAGTGAGCTTATAATAAATAGCCGTTGAATTTCCACATCCTAACAGGATAGTTGTGAATCTATAAACAAATATAAAAAGAGGCTGAGATGCGACTCAGCCTAATAACTTCCCATCCCGTCTGTCGATTAGTCCTGCTTAAAAGGTTTGTAGGGTTTCGTATTTTGTTTAAAAATTTGTCGGTTAAATTTATCTAAAAAACTAACTTAAAATTGCCAACAATATTTTGCATTTGATGAAATAGTTTGATTTCAAAACCTTTTTTTAACAGGATTTTTAGTCGAAAACCAATGTCCACCAAGTGTATTATCATTTTTTTGAAAGTTTTTATCACTTTTTAATAAATCCAGATCCATAAATCATTTTGAAGCCTATACCTTTATTATAGATGTCGAGGACTGGACATCAATTTTTACCAATGCTAAAAACAATATTTTATATAAGATGAAATAAGCTTGACGCAAATAACTTGAATTTTAGAAAAGATATTTACGTTTTTATTTTTGCATAATTTTTTTACCAACTTTTAGTAATGATTTTTGTTGGTTTTTATTTTTTGTAAAAAAAATTGTCAATTCGATTTTTCTTAAAATTTACCGAATGTTGAAAACCGCATTTCTTATAAAAAAAAAATAGTTCAAAGTCATAATCTTTTGAATAGTTATTTGAGTCGGAAATCAAATTGTACCAACTTTTGGTAATGGTTTTTTTAAAATTTTATTTTGAATTAAAAAAACAGTCATCGCGATTTTTCTCAGAAAATTTACCAGATGTCAACAACGTTTTTTTTTTTGTTTGTATACAATTATTTTAGAGATAAAATAATTTTTGTTATTTTATTTATTATTTGGGGTGTCAATTATTTTTCAGTTATTTCGATTTCTTAAAAAAACGGTTAGTTGATTTGCTTTCCAAAAATGTACTACTTTGGTATCAAGTTAAGATAAATAAAACAAAATTTAATTCAAGTCGCCAGCGTTATTGGTTCATGAGATATTTTGGCTTAAACAAAAAGTTCAACTTTTTTTTTAAATTTTCTATGGTAAAAAACCGAGCACGCAATTTTTTTGAGAGTCCTTACTGCATCTTTCTGAATTATTATCTGAATAACAGCATTTATTTAAAGTCGATATCTCTACTAGTTTTTGAGATATGTACAACCAACAAAAAAATTCCCCAACGTACGGTCGAACGTACGTACACACTACACACGCATGCACAGACATCTCTCTAAAAATCTTTTATTGAAACCTCGAGAAAAATCAAAATGATAAATTCTACAAATCGGACCGATTGCAATAACATCCTATGGGAAGTTAAATAGCTAAGGATTATTTTATTAGCAAAACAGGTAAGTGGATAAAAAGTTGTAGACAGAAGAAAATAAAAATGAAAAATAAAAAATCGGAGACAGGACAGAGCCTTTGGGCACACCAGCATTTATTTTGGCTACTATATTTTTTACTATAAACGTGTTTGGTTTAGTGGTTGCAAGGTATTCTATGAAATAAAATAATTTAAAATTTATAAAATTTTAAAATTCGAAGAAAATTGAATTAATTTAAAACTAAATGTCTTTATATACAGTCAAAAAGTATTCGGAATAACAATTTTAACTACTTTTGACTTGTCTTCCAATGCTAAATACAAGTTTATGAGTAAAAGTCATTTTCTAGATTAAGTTTTTGTAATACTTGCATTTTTTTTATTTAGTGATTTTTGCAGCTCGCATTGTATTTAAATTTGGTTATTACACTTAAAACAACACTCTATAATATTGATTTTTTTTCTAGAAACACAATTTACAATCGGTTTTAAATAATTAAAATAATAAAGATTATAAAATTTAAATTTCAATAAAAATTGAATTTTATCGACCTTAATTTGTTTTTGCAATCGACTTTAGGTTTTTGTACCTGTTGGAAGTTTATACCCTGAAAAGTTTATGACCTTTGAAAGGGTTCATATTTTCCCCGCATTAAAATGAAAGTATAGGGTTAATTGGAATCCCCAAGATCTATCAATGAACTACTAAAAGCGCGAATAAAATAGTGCTTCACTTGGATAAGTTTATTGCGAACATTTCCGTGTCGGAGTTTACATTTGCCATCTTTTAACAAACTTGTGTATTTTTATTTATTTTGTGTTTTTACGGTGAGGTGGTATTTTCTTAGCAAGGGGTTCCATATCGCCGACAATTCCTACTATTTTAAACAAAGTATAAGACATCAAGATAAAAGCTAGGTTCCGCATTTCTGTTGCAAGAAGTGGAAGAAAAAATTATTTCAGCTGTACCAATGGAGTGGTGAGAATCGACTAGTCATGCAACGGATTGTTATTTCTGCATCACCAGCACCACTCATGTGTTTGCAAAAGGTAAGAGATTTTATTAAAAAAAAAAACAAGAATACTATAGTGTATATGCAAATGCACCATCGCCTACTCCTACTCCTTCTCCTCTGCCACACAGCGATCTTCACCCGATTCCAAAAAGCCCTCACATTGAAAAAGAAGAAATATCACCTAATCCAGCTTTACCAACAATTTTTTCAAGGTCAGAATACAAAGGACCTAGCACATCATCACAGTAAAACCGGATAAAACAAGCTGCATTGAATGATCTTGTTAAGGACTTAGAATTGCCCAAGAACAAAGCAGAACTTCTAGGCTCGAGGTTGCAACAATAAAATATTTAAGGAAGGGGTGTAGTTATATAATCTTTCCGTACTCGACAATAGAAGTTGCAGCGATATTTTGAAATGGAGTAGTAGTTTGTTGGTAGCTCTTAACATAACGTTTAAACGGAGTGAATGGAGACTTATCATATATAGCTCTAAGTTAAGCTGAAAATCTGTGTTGCTACATAACCGAAATATTTTACCTTCGATTCCTATTGGTTACACAGTTCATATAAAGGAGTCTTATGAAAATATAAAAAGTGTTCTGCTTAAGATTAAATATGAGGAACACCAATGGCAAATCTGCGGGGGTTCGAAAGTCGTAGCTCTATTGCTTGGACTGCAATTAGGCTTTTAAAAAGGTGTGGCCTCATCGTCAGTCGCTTCAACCTGGGCAGAAAAATGGCCCTCTAAGTTGCACAAAAGGTGCTACTTCCACCTTTGGATATAAAGCTAGGACTCAAGTAAAAACTTTGTAAAGGCAATGTACAGAGACGGAGCTGCTTTTCAATACTTTCCCAAAACTTCCCAAAAATAAGTGAGGCTAAAGTCAAAGAAGGTATATTCGAAGTTCCGCAGATAAGATATTCATTTAAAGATGTCAACTTTAATCTAATTCTAGACGATAAGTAAAACAAAAGCCTAAAATGATTTTCGCCTTGTAGCACAACATTTTCTGGGAAATAATAAGAGTGAAAACTATGTTTAACTTGTCGGAAATATGTTTTAGTCACACTAACAATTGAGTTGTAATATGTCCACTTTTTATATTTCCACTTGGAGTTCTTCCCGGAAAATTGCAGAACTCTTAGCGATTAGCACGGTGAGCGCTTTCATCAGGACATCGCCAATATGGAAAAGCGGTATCGAAGCCATTGGACTGCTTCAATGTTAGCGGAATTTTGTTGGACTATTTAAAGAGATATTGATGTTCAAATGGTAGACATGTGCATTCAAGAGGACACAAGCGTCCACAGGTTTTTCTCAAAAACCACCTCTGTCTATCAACTCCTACTCTCACTTCCCCGCGGTGAACATCTGGTGCCCAGTAGCTCAAGCTTTCATTGTTGCGAAGCACCAACAAGCTTTGGATACGGATGGATTCACTTTTGACAACCCACGCAAACGAAATAAGGACAATGAACTTCGGATCTGTACGTGCAATGCTAGGCCCTTTAACAGACCACGTGCAGCCGAACAATTAGCGGAAGCCTTAAACTGCTGCAAGGCAGATATTATCGCCATCCAAGAAGTGCGATGGGATGGACCGTGCAAACGCAAACTAAAAGACTGCGACTACTACGGCGACTGCTACCGACAACAAAGACAGCGTCTATTTGGGTGTGGATTTGTTGTTGGAACTAGGCTCAGGCAAAAAGTCTTGAGTTTCAACAGTGTGAGCGAGCGCATCACGACAATCCGCATCAAGGCTAAATTCGCCAACATAAGCCTAATATGCGCGCATGCCCCAACATAGGAGAAAGATGAAGACACCAAAGACATATTCTTCGAGCTCTTGGACAAGACACATGAGCAGTGCCCTGGCTATGACATTAAAATTGTCTTAGGAGATTTTAATGCCAAGCTAGGAAGAGAAGACATCTTTGGTGGGATAATCGGGAGATACAGCCTGCACGACACCACCTCCGACAACGGATTCAGGATTTCGCTGCGGGACGAGACGTTCTGTTAGCTAGTACGCAGTTCACGCATCTTAATATCCACAAGGGGACATGGAAATCTCCTGATCAATCAACCGTCAACCAGATTGACCACATTGCGATCGACGCACGACACTTCTCCAGTATCCAGGATATCCGAACATTCCGAGAGGCCAACATTGACTCGGACCACTACCTCGTTTTAGCCAAGGTACGGCTACGGATATCCCGATCCAATCCAAAACAAGGAAGTACTGTGAGAAGATTCGACGTTAGACGGGTACAATCGCAAGAGACTGCCATGTCCTTTTCCGATCGAGTCTCTAATAACCTCTTAAGGAGTCCTATGCTTCCTGCATTAAGCATTGAAAACCAGTGGCAACATTGCCTTTCAGCCATCAGAGATGCCACCTCTGAAGTGCTAGGTTTTACACGGCCACCACAGCGAAACCCCTGGTTGGACGACGAATGCCGGCAAGCGCACGCAGCGAAACAAGAAGCATACAAAACGGCGCTGCACAAAAGGACTAGAACTGCTCTCGAGCTCTACGAGCAGAAGAGGAGAGAGGAACACCGGCTTTTTAGACGGAAAAAAAGAGAGCATGAGAAGCGCACGATCGAGGAGATAGAGGGATGTCACAACAGGAATGAGGTTCGTAAATTTTACCAAAAGGTAAAAAAACCTCACAAGGGTACCAGCAACGAACCGAAGCCTGTAAAGACGATCAGGGGAACATCGTGGTAGAACCTCAGTCGATGATGAGAATATGGAAAGATCACTTCTCCAAATTATATAACGGCGATGACGAACCGAATTGCGCTGTAAGGGAGACAGAGCCACTCAACCTCGGCGACGCAGATCAACAATTCCGCCTACCCGACCTAAACGAAGTGAAGGTAGCTATATCTACACTTAAGTCAAACAAAGCTGCTGGAGCTGACGGCATCGCTGCCGAACTATTCAAAGCAGCAGGCGATGACTTTGTAGGGACCATGCACCAACTCATCTGCAAAATATGGTCGGAAGAAAGCATAGTGTGCTAGATACATAAGAAAAGAGACCCTCTAAACTGCGCCAACTACAGAGGCATCAGTCTCCTTAACATTGCGTATAAGATCCTCTCTGCCGTGTTATGTGAACGTCTGAAGCCATTCGTCAACAACCTGATTGGTCCTTACCAGTGTGGCTTCAGGAAAGTCCACTATCGACCAAATATTCACACTACGCTGTCAAAGAAAGATGAGATCGTCTTAGGATGGTTCGAGAGAAAAATTCTTCGGGTGATTTTTTGCCCCGTACGCATAGATGGAGAATGGAGGAGAAGAGAGAAGATATACCGACGAACTGTGCAGCAACACTGACCTAGTTAGCAGAATTAAAGTCCAACGGCTTAGATGGCTGGGTCATGTAGAGCGAATGGACATCAACGCTCCAGAGCGAAGACCGCAACTCAGGTCGCGCACCCAGGTGGGAGAGGACCTCAACCAACTTGGCGTGCGAAACAGGAGACAGCCAGCTAGGGACCGAGCTGGCTGGAGACGCATGTTGGTTGAGGCCCAGGTCCGCCCCGACTGTAACGCCACCTTAAGTAAGTAAGTAACGTATAAATACAAACAAAAATCTACTTTATCTACATAAAGAATACTTTTACGAGTATAAAGTCAACATTTATAAGCCAGTCCGATTACATTCGATAACAAAAATATGGTACTTTATAAACAAGAATTACTGGGGCCAATCACTTGACAACATCGTAACCAAGATTAGTTCTATATGTTTGAGCTTTTCGTTCTTGTTGTCTTTTCTTTGGCCCTTTTCACAGGGTTAATTATTTAAATAATGAGTCATAAACACTCTGTTCAATGCTAGACTCAACTTAAGAAATATTTATGTTCTAGGAGTTTAACTGCCATTAAAAACAAGCAAACTAGTTTTGCGTCACCTTTATTTATAATATTGTCCTTGACATTCAAAGTGCTACAAAGACCCAATCCATCGAAGAATAAAGTCATTCAAACAACTTTTTTTTTAACACTAAGTAAGTTTGAGGTTAAAGACAATTTTTGAAATACAGTTTCGTGATGTTAACGTAAATGAAAAGATTTAAGGTCACTTATAAAGTTCCAAATTACCTATAATTATAAATGAATTTATTTAACCTTTAACCTTCTTATGGGAAAAACTATAACATAGGTACTGCTGACAAGCTTCTCCTCAAGTACCCGTCAACTCCTTTTCCTTTCAACCAAATCAACTGATATCAAAGTTATTACCCAAACAAATTCATTAGTTACTGTCAAGATACCGAAATGTGATTAAAACAAAACCAGAAGAGGAATAAAATCATACAAGAAATAAGAAAAAAGTTAAACACAAAAATACCCAACACACGCAACAAACCTCAGCTAGATTCACTAGCAATTAATATTAATCGCCTCATGTAACCCATGCAAAAGTCTAATTCTATTAAATCTGGCAATACAAATGGAAGTGTCACGAAAGCCCCTTAAGACTCCTAGGACTCATATACAAAACACATCTACATCTACATACATTTTGTGCTATAGAAGAAATTCTTTATTCTACGAGTCCTTATAACTTCTTCCTTTTCTATAATATTCTATAGGTTAGGTAAGGTATGGATGGTATGGTTACTATCTGAGCGACCTGGAGCTGAGCTGTAAGGAAGCACTGAGACTTTAGATATGTATGTGAGAGCTAAGAGCCATTGCTAGTACTATACAATACGAGTATTGCTGGGGTGTGAATTCCCTAAAGGTGCACCGCACAAGGATAATTGTTACACGCTAAGACTGTCACATCAGTTGAAACGTGTGGTAAATTTTATTTTTGCCCTCAGTTTTATCGTTTCGTGTCGCCCTTAAACTGTCTGGAAATTGATATCACTCTTAGATGTCGGTGAGTTTAATTTGTGTGTTGGGTAACAAGTTTATATATTCAAATAAAGGAGCATGAGAGTGCTCTTTATCGCTCATACACATCTTCCTTTGAGTCGAAGAAATAATTATTATTGTGATGTTGTGTTCTGTTGTGCGGTGTAAGCGATTGTGACTTTAAAAATAGACATCTTGATAAATTTTGTAGTCCTTGGAAGAGGTTTTAAAGTGATTTTACCTTAAAATTATTTGGTGCATTGGAATTAAATAGTATGTCAACTTAACACGTTTAGGTCAGGAAATGTGTTTGAAGCAGTAATGGAAAACTCGAAGAAAGGGAGGTTTATAGAGGCTTAAAAGGGTGCGACTTTGAAAAGTTCTACTGTGTCTGCTGCACAGAAACTTCTTAGCCAAAAATGATCCGTCTTTCAATTAATTAAGCCTTCAGAATTGTACTCTCTATTTAATGACTACAAAAGCATTTAAATTAACATACCCCTTCCTCTCCCACCCAAGGCCTGTTTCAAACACTATGATTTCAAATATACCTGTGATAAATCCCCAAAGGCTTAAGTGACTATGTTATGTTCCAATAGTTAAGATGGTTGTTTTATTTCTAAACTTAAAAAAAAAGTATTTTTTAGGCTTTCTAAGAGCCACCTATAGAGATCGTTTTTTTATGGAGGAAGCACTGATATGGAAGTCAAAGGTATTATTTATAAAGGCATAGACAAAATTATGTTTGACAATGCTTTTTCAAAGGATAAAGATCTTTCGCATTCGAATCTCAAGGTTAAATTTTTATACCACACCAGGTTTTTTAAATATGCCATCCTAAAATTGCTAAAGACAACCAAAAACAGTATTTTTAAGGGTAGTTTAAAACACAACATAACTCTTAGCAATAAATTGTAATATTTTTTTTTGATATTAGGGCATACTCATACCCTTATTATGTAAAGACATATTGTAAGGACTAGGAAAGGGAGAGAATAGTTGAAAGGAGGTGTCGGTGCACATTTGTTTTATATTCCTGAATATTGCAATGACTGAGAAGACAAAGTGTGGTAAGGCATTCCACATTCGCGCAGTACGGCTAAGGAACGAATCTCTGTACTTGACAGCACTACCGAAGTTGAAATCAAGGGTATACTGATGAGAATTAAAAGAAGCGAGAGTATTACGGTGAAACTGTTTAAGGAGAAGAATGCAGCTGGATGTTTCGCTTGAGTATAAACCGATATAATCCGATCCTTGTTGATATGTCAAGATGATTTGCACTCGTTTCATTACGCTTGCCCAGACACAGTCGACAATTCTCTTTTAATTCTGTAATAGTTCTTGATGAACTGGAACTTGTTTTTTTTTAACATGAAAAACAATAAGTCTCCAGGAATTAATGGCATTCCCTTTGAATTTCTAAAAAACTCATCTTTATAATACAAGCAACATCTTCTTTCTTTTTAAAACAACTTGTACAATTCCGCTTGCGTTCCCATCTAAATAATAATTTATTAAACATGTTATATTCTCAATATTTAAGAAAGGTGATGCTAGCTTACCTGAGAATTACAGAGGTATTTCAATATTAAATTCAATAAGAAAAGTATTTGCTGGAATTCTATACAAAAGACTTATCAATTGGGTAGAATCAAACAATCGCTTAAGCATATTTCAAGCTGGTTTCCGTGAGGGCTTTTCAACTGTTGACCATATTTTTGGTTTATCGTGTATTTCTTACAAATGCATACAAAAGAAAAAGAAGATTTATGTTTGCTTTATCGACTTAAAAGCTACATTTGATAGCGTCAATCTACAAGCTCTCATTTACAAAATGGCATCACTTGGTACATATATCTAGAAAATTTCTAAATATCTACGAAAAAATTGTATGTAAAACGTATACTATAGTTTTGGATGGGGCCGAGATTAGTTTCAAACGACTGCACGTGTTCCCCAAGGATGTATCCTCAGCCCAATCTTGTTTGCCTTCGACATTGATGATATTTCAGATAATTTACCCGGTGAAGTTTGTTTTTCTTATATTCGTATAAAAGTACATCTTCACGCGGATAACTTGGTTATGCTAGTGGATAACCCATCTTCTCTCCAGCTACAGATCAAATGTACTGCAATACCTGGGACCTTAAAATAAACCTAGATAAAACAAATATGATGGTATTTGAGGCACGGAGTTGTAGAAGGTTGAGAGTAGAAAGGTGGTTCCTTAACAACCAACCTATTTAAATAGTACTGGAATTCAAATATCTAGGAGAGTTGATGTCTGCTAGCTTCAATGAACATGTTCAGCATAAGAGTAAAGAATTTTAAGTAGCTCTCAACACAATGTGGCCAACTTTCTTCTCAAACAAAAAAATAGACCTGTGATCTAAATACCGAGTTTTTCAAGCAACTTTATGCTATTCAAGTTTTTGGTCACACTTATTTTTAAAGGATTTGAGTTGATACAACTCCTTTTTTCCAAAGATTATTTCGGTCACCTATGCAATTCATGTTGAGTCTAGAATTGCGCCGATTTATATTAAATATTATTAAAATTGCATACAGATTTTCATACAAGAGTAATGAGTAAATCAACTTCGAATATTCAAACATCTATCATGAAGGTTCTTTTGCGAACAGAAGCATCGATATTTAAGGAATGGACTCAACTTGCGCGATTACATAATGTTCCTCTTGAACTGAATGAATTTAACAAAGATAAGTGACAAGATATCTTTTCTAATGTTATAGCAAAAGTTAATGAAAAAATATGCTTTCAACATCTTAATAGAGCATCGTATTCGTCAACAAGAGAAATATATAGAAATCTAAGCCCCTCCTTAAATACTAATGCGACAAATAAGTTCAACAATAGACTTTCTGCGAGAGCTATAGGTTTTCAGAGGAAGGGGTGAAATATTGAACTTGAATTATATTCCGCATCGGTCAGATCTACCTGTTTTGAACCAGGGCCTAGTGACTTACAACTCTCAACCATTCCTGTGTGCGAGTACTGTTGTCAGAAATGGAAGGGACCTACAATTTTGAGAAAGCACGCATTTCATAGCTATTTGTCAAATACTTATACAAGAAATTCGAAAGCTTTATTTTCAACATAGTGTTCTCTCTAGAGAACAGTTTGAAAAAAGATTTGAAAAGCTAAAAGTACTATCGTCAGCAAAACAATGTATTGGATTAGAAGTTGCAGACAGGAGATCAAGAATATTAAGAATTGTTCACGTTTTTCACTAATGACCAACAATTTGTACTGCCTTTGCAGTATTTTTTGACGTAATTTTTGGTCACGTAAAAACTTGGTTCACCAGATATTTGAGTTGCAGGCCTTTCTGGCGTGCTTGAACTTTGTCTGGTTTTCCTCAATTGAATTGGCTTTAAAAAACCAGAAACTTACTCCCTTAAACCTAATAACCTCTTTAAAACTCGAATCAAACCATGGGTTTTTCCTAGGTCTGATACTTTTAACCTTGTTAAAAGTGATTATATCAGCACTGATGTCAACGCCACTATCGAGGAAGTGATCAGCTTAAGATCCTAAAATAATTATTGAGACCGTCCCAGTTGGCTTTCTCGTAATGCCAAACGGTTTTCTTAGAAGCTCTTTCTTTAATTGGAGAGTTTTAACACGAGAAATTTAAAAAGTACAATTCTTGATCTTAGCATTTTAGTATTTCATATATAGTTTCTCAATAATTGTGCGATGACTAATTTATCTTCATTTGACTCTGACGTTTTGAAAACCAGAAAAATCGAAATTCCTATTTCAGCTATTATATGTTGTAATACATTCCAATAACTTAATGCTATAACCTTAAGACTACGGATTCTGTATAAGAGCCTAAATTTGTCTTATGCCATTTTTCGTTTTTCTGTTAATAACCGTTTAAGCATAAATACTTCAGCCTTTAAGGTTAAGACTTACTACTATTAAGGCTTTCTTTTTTAATATATAAGGAAGAAAATAATAATCCTTAAATGGAATATGGAACTAAAGAATTGTAAACTTTTAAAATCGTAACGTATTTTATTGAGATAGGAAATAAAATCGTGTCACCAAGTCTTACATGGGTACTTGATTGAATATGAAGAATCAGATGAAGCAGAAATTAGAAGAAGGGATCTTAGATTCAAACCGTGTAAGTTTATAAAACAGCCTACTAAATAAAAAAGAGGCTGGGATGCGACCCACACTGATAACTTCCCATTCCGTCTGTCGATTTGTCTTGCTTAAAAGTTTGTCTATATGTATTCGTTTCAATTTTTACCAAATTTGCGTAGTATTTTTTGTAGATTTTATTATTTATGAAAAAACGGACTGTTGGATTTTTATATAAAAATTATTGAACATCGAAAACAATATTTTCTGTGAAATAAAATAAGCTTGAAGCCAATATTTTTAGTTTATAAAAGCTATTTGAGTCGAAAGTACATGTTTACCAAGTTTTAGTATTGTTTTTTTTTAGAGTTTTATTTTTTGTAAAAAAAACTGCCAATTCGAATGTTGAAAACAATATTTCTTATAAGTAAAAATTAGTAAGGAGCTATTATCTCATATTTTTGAACTTTTATCAATTTTTTTTAGGTTTTTAATTTTTTGTAAAAAAACTGTCAATTCTATTTTTTTAAAAATTTAACTGAATGTTGACAACAATATTTTTTGAAAGATAAAAGTAAATTAAAGCCAATATCTCAAAGTTTTGAAAAGGTATTTGGGTCGAAAATTAATTTTTAACAATTTTTATTGATTTTTTTTAGGTTTTTATTTTTTGTAAAAAAACTGACTATTTGATTGTTCACAACATTTTTCAGAATGTTGAAAACAATACTACAAGATAAAATTAGTTTGAATCCTAAATTTCAAATTTTTGAAAAGATATTTGAATCGATATTCAATTTTTACCAACTTTGAGTAATATTTTATTTTTTATAAAAACAACTGTCAATTCGATTTTTCTCAAAATTTTATCAGATGTCAAAAACATTATTCTTCGTTGCACAAAATTGCTTTGGAGATGAAATCATATTTTAGTCGTAAAATTTTGGAGATGAGAAATTTTTTTTTCAGTTTTTTTAGTTTATAAAAATAACCGTTAAATTTTTTTTTTTTTTTTTAAATATATTTCTCTGATATCACGTTACAATATGTTATACAAAATTTAATTAAAGTCTTAAGTACTTTTGGTCCGTAAGATATTTATGGTTAACCAAAATTTTCACCTTTTTTGAAACTGCTATGGTAAAAAACCACTTGCGCAATTTTCTTGAGAGCCACTTCTGGATCTCTCTGCCTTATAATGTGTATAACAAAATTTATTTGAAATCGATATCTCTTCTGGTTCTTTTAGCTATGGACGACGAAAAAAAAGTCGCAAACGTACGTGCGAGTGCACGTAACTTCGTACGTCCGTACGAACGTACGTACACGCGCACAGACATCTTTCTAAAAATCTTTTATTTCGACTCTAGTGACCTTGAAACGTCGATAAATGTCAACATTTTCAATTTGATAAACTGGACCCATTACAATAATTTCCTATGGGAAGTTAAAAAGAACGGAGAGTCAAGCCTCTTAGTTTCAGATAAAAATTTGGTGAATTGACAAATAAAATTCAACAACGGAAACTCATTTCCACCAAATTTCAGTTTACTTTGTGTGTTTAAACATTTTGAACACTTAATTATTTTAAACTTTATTAATATAAGACACATCATGATAATATTACGTAGGTATTACTCAAACCCTTGACATTAATATATCGATTTCAGCTCTGTTTCTTGTCATTTAAAATATGAAGGTAGGTCTTCATCAAATATAGATAGGTACGTAACAGGTACATAAAACATAAACCCACCCAAAACCTATGCTTCTTTAGATACAGATATACATATATATTTATAAAGGTATGAATTATAATTTAATTAAAATGAGGATTTAAAATGAATCAACCTTTGTGGTTTTGGCATTTAATTTATGCCGAATTTTCATAAGGTATATAAATTATATAAGGTACCTAGAACTTATGTAAATATATCTACGTTCGTTTGTAGATCAGATGGAAATTATTATTATAGAAGCTGTGTCGTTTAGTTATGTAACATATGTAGGTGCAAGTATATACATACATATATGTATAGGTTTACATAAAAAGCTCTTTAATGTCGGATAACTGTAAAATTTAAATAAATATCGACATACCTCTACTTATTTAGAAATATGATATAGGTTCCTATATACCGTATATTCCTTTTGTCCTATATCAATACTTTACGTTCCTACAAATGTTTACTTAATAAATGGAATTTTCATTGATAAATAGCTTAGTTAATTAGGTTTTATTTATTAGGTACACAAATTGATATATTATATAAATTTATAAATAAATACTCCTATAGAAATAATGTTTGTTTGTATTCGAACCAAAAACCATTGAATTTTTAATTGATTATTGATAAGCTTATGCTAAAACAAACAAAGGAATATTGACTTCATAATACCAAAAAACTAATAGGGGCTAGCTTTTATAAAGGTAAACAATGTCAAAAAGATAAAAAGACTGACATTGCTAGGGTTTGAATGAAAATATCAATAAAACATAAATAAACAATACGTATCACTTTAATAGGCTGATACTTCAGCAACTGTTATTGTTGAACCTGTCGAATTTTCAGATTTGACAAGTTAAAACTAATCTGTTACTAAAAATTGATATAAACACCCTTTAAAGTTGCATTGAAATTCTGAAAATGCATTACTAAAGTTTTGGAATATTTGCAGTCACAGCTCTCAAAATAAAGCAACCGTTGATAGTAAAACTATTAGAACAAGTTAACAACTTGAAAAATCAAAACCTTGTGCGAGGCTCAAGAACAACCCTAAGACGTTTTTGTGGATTACTTCTCGATCTTTGGACGGAAGCATACAACAAACGACATGATATCGGATTTTGCTCAAAGACTTAGGCCTTAAGGCTTTCCATGTTAGGTAAACACAAGAACTTGATGCCCACATTGATTGGGTCCTTAAAATGCATCAATATGATCCCAATTATCTATTGTAATGAGTCCCATTTTCACCTCAAAGCGTACGTAAATAAGCAGAATTGTCGCATTTGGGAATCGAAAAATCCAAGAATGATTTTGGAAAAGCCTATCTGTTGTCAAAGTTTTTCAATTTGGTAGGATCTTCTTGGGCACTGCTAATACGAAAATGCAGCTTTTGCAAATTTTATCGTCAATAGATTCTGCTATTCAGCAATGAAAAATGATTTTGGCTAAAATATTGTAAGCTATTGTTGTTACAATGATTGAAACTTCGATTTTCCTATTACTTTTTGGTCACTGTAAGTTTTGTAATGAAACTATTGGAAGTTATATTAACTTTTCTATCGTTGCGACAGAGGTTGCTCTCTTTTTCATGGGAACTTCTATTTATGGTGAATGCATGTCTTAAAACAAAACAAAAGTTAGCTAATAATAGCTTCAACCAATCAATTAAAATGTTTTCGAAAAACTGATAATGAAAATGCTCAGCAAAAAAATAGAATAAAGAAAATTTATTCCCAACTATCAGATTATATTCAGAAATAGAAATTCCACCAACGAAGTCATCGAATTACGGATGCGGTTGAAAGTTCACTTGCAAAAAAACGAGTATTTTGGTTATAATCCTTGATGTTGCTCAAGCCTGCATAGGACAGTACTACGAAATATTGAAGTAATATAAATGGAATATCAACCGAATTTTCAAAAGGAAGTGCCCTAGGACAAACCTTGTAACTTTAGTTTACAAGGGTTATCCCAATGGACATCTAAAGATAAAGCTATCTACATTTTGACCTTCAAATTGAAAATGGTTAAAAACATATATGTATATTTCACGATCAGCGACTGCAAAGACATATTAACTACGAAATGGAAACCGTGCCTCATGGTTTAAAAATTATGCGAATGTATTGAAACTATAAACTTTACCTAAAGTGATTCATAATTAAGGGACACATGCTTGCCTATCTATAGATTCCACATGAAATAAGCCAATTCGAGGAAAACCTCAGAAAGCTCAAGGAGGAAATTGAGCCCCTCCTCAGCCAGTTAAAACTAAAACAAGAGGCGCGCCGAAAACAAGAGGCAGCTCAACGGCAACAAAAATAACTGCAGCAAAAACAACTGCAGCAAAAACAACAGCAACAAAAGCATTGGAGCAGCAAAAACAGCAGCAGAAATAGCAGAAGCAGAAACAGCAGCAGCAGAAACAACAGCACACCTCTTGAAGTAAGAAAACTGATTTTTAAACTAGGAAACGAAGGAAAAAGTTATGCTGAGATATCGTCAACTATTGGTAGACCACGGTCTACAGTTCAATATGTATTCAAATATTATTTGAAAGTTAGTGCTCCTAAAATAGCTGCTGACATTCAAGCAAATGATGAAATATCGCTTAACCCTCAAACTGTTCGGAACTTTCTGCATTCAAAGGGATATAATGGCGTATGGTACAACAAAAAATCCTACATTTAAAAAGCAAACGTTTCAAATCGCTTGAACTATGCGAATGCATACGTTTCGAAACCAGATGATTTTTGGAAGAATGTGTTATTCCTTGACGAGAGCAAGTTTAATGTCTTTGGGTCGGACGGTCGCAGATATGTTTGGAGGAAACCAAACACAGCATGTGAAGAATTTGCAATCAACGGTGAAACATGGTGGCGGAAATGTTGTGGTCTGGGATGGTATGGGGTCCAATGGTGTGGGAAATTTAGTTTTTATAGAAACAACAAGGGTAAAAAGCAAATATTTACAAATTATAAAAGACAATTTGAAAGCCAGCCCTTTAAAAATTGGCCTTAAAGACGACTTTTTACTTGTGCAGGACAACGATCATAAACATTCATCAAGTATAGGTTAATAGTGGCTTCTCTTTAATGTTGAATGGCAACTGCCTCATCCTCCACAATCCTCAGACCTTAATCCGATTGAGCATCTTTAGGATTATTTAGGAAGAAATGTGTGAGAATCAAAAATAAGTAATAAAAACCAGCTAAAAGCCGTTTTGTTGGAAGAATGGAACAAAATTTCGCCGGAAGTCACTTCAAAACTAGTTCCCTCTATGAAGAATCGCTTTCAGGATGTTATAAAACCGAAAGGTTATCGCAATCGCTACTAAAACTTACATATGTATATAAAGTTTTTTATCACTCAACGTGCCATTTTATGACCTTTGGTTTCCCACTTTGCCTAATCTTCTGCATTTTTTTTCTTCATGAAGTTTGTACTAATTTGTTTTATTTTGTTTTTAATCCTCATATAATAAACAATACCAAAATTGAAAAAAAGAATGGTTGAAAATCAGTTTTTTTTTAAATGCTTTAGCTATTATTTTGAAGAATCACCTGTGCGAACAATTTTTTGATATAGTGAAAATATCAATTCATTTCGATATGTCCATTGTCCATGTCCAATACTACAAGAAATCCGTCAACGTCAATTTAATGAAAGCTTTCTCTCTCTAAACGAACTTCATGTAACTTCATGAACCAAATTGAAACTTTTTCATTTTTGTGTTCTTAACTGTATTGAAATTGTTACTTTCAATGTTTCAAATAGTTAAATATTTTATTTTATTTGTTTTAAAAATTTTTGTGAATTTTGTTAGTTATAAATTAATTAAAGGGTGATTTTTTGAGGTTAAGATTTTCATGCATTAGTATTTGATAGATCACGCGGGATTTCAGACATGGTGTCAAAGAGAAAGATGCTCAGTATGCTTTGACATTTTATCATGAATAGACTTACTAACGAGCAACGCTTGCAAATCATTGAATTTTATTACCAAAAAAAAGTTGGCAGAAAATCCGGCTTTTTTATCGACAAATTTTGTTCAGCGATGAGGCTCATTTCTGGTTGAATGGCTACGTAAATAAGCAAAATTGCCGCATTTGGAGTGAAGAGCAACCAGAAGCCGTTCAAGAACTGCCCATGCATCCCGAAAAATGCACTGTTTGGTGTGGTTTGTACGCTGGTGGAATTATTGGACCGTATTTTTTCAAAGATGCTGTTGGACGCAACGTTACGGTGAATGGCGATCGCTATCGTTTAATGCTAACAAACTTTTTGTTGCCAAAAATGGAAGAACTGAACTTGGTTGACATGTGGTTTCAACAAGATGGCGCTACATGCCACACAGCTCGCGATTCTATGGCCATTTTGAGGGAAAACTTCGGAGAACAATTCATCTCAAGGAATGGACCGGTAAGTTGGCCACCAAGATCATGCGATTTGACGCCTTTAGACTATTTTTTGTGGGGCTACGTCAAGTCTAAAGTCTACACAAATAAGCCAGCAACTATTCCAGCTTTGGAAAACAACATTTCCGAAGAAATTCGGGCTATTCCGGCCGAAATGCTCGAAAAAGTTACCCAAAATTGGACTTTCCGAATGGACCACCTAAGACGCAGCCGCGGTCAACATTTAAATGAAATTATCTTTAAAAAGTAAATGTCATGGACCAATCTAACGTTTCAAATAAAGAATCGATGAGATTTTGCAAATTTTATGTTTTTTTTTTTTTAAAAGTTCTCAAGGTCTTAAAAAATCACCGTTTACTTAAAAGCATCTCAGTTCTGACATTTTGTATTCATTGAGCCAATAACAATCAATGGATTATTGTGATATTCAATTGAAGGATCATATTGAAACCCAGTACCATTAAATTAATTAATTAAATCATTGCGCATTAAATTTCGGTGGCGCGTTGTCTGCATGTCTGCATTATGAATTCTTCTCGCCTGCGATTGTTCTGGTGTTTCTATCGCTCTTCTAGTTGTCTGCAGTGCAGCTTGTATTTCTAAACGAACTCGTGCCTGAAGAGGTGTTTCAGCTGCTCTCAAAACTCTTTGTCGCTCAGCTTGTTCTTGTCTCCTCAGATCTGCGTGAGCCGAAGTTTCTTGATTTCGTGCAACTTTTGCGGCACGGGCCCGCGATGAATTTTTGGATAGACCAGATTTCCGCTTCCGAGGCATTTCTTCAAATAAAAGCATAGAGTAAGAATTAACATCAGCGAGTAAGATCTAAAATAATAAAGTAACAGCTAACCACAAAAATTACGGATAACCTCAAAAATGTGAATAGTATTATACTGCAGGTAACGACAGAAGAAAATAACAATAAATATAGAAAAATTAGAAACTATATTCAATTGAATTAGATATTGTCGTCACCGTCGGTAATACAGTGGGTTTGTATTACAGTATTCAAGGTTGAAACTTCATTACTATGATGCTGGATGGCGTTGCAGTAGCTATATTTGACGATATTTTGACAAACAATTTTCTTATTTTTCGTAATTTTTAAAATTTTTTTTAATAAAAAGTATCCTATGTTACTTCTAATACCTTCAAGAGTATATGTGCAAAGTTTCATGATGATCGGTTAGGTAGTTTTTGCGTGAAAGCGTAACAAACAAACCTACATTCGCATTTGTAATATTAGTATAGATAGTAGGGTTATATTAGTTTATATTAAAGAAATAAAGAATTTAATAGTATAAAATATACAGTTTAGTGGCTTGAAAGTATAACGAATACAAACTTAAGTTTTAATTGTTAAGTTAAGTAAGTGATCCTTTTAGTCAACGTTTTCCCAGAGCAGTGACATTTAAATAATGAAAACCCATTTTATACTATTTGTTTCTCAATTATATGTTTTTTAATAAAATTATTTTTTTTTCTAATGGAAATAAAAAAAAAAACAACAAGCAAATTTTAAAACCCATCTTTATTATTCATTATTATATATTTTATTCCACAAAACCACTTCGAGTTTAAGCTTAAAATAACATACCTACACATTCGTACATAATATCTGAGTATAAAGATGACAAATAATGTTCTTTTGCCTTTTCATTTTCTGATGCCATTGAAAGTTTTCAAATTGTTCTTTATTTAATTTTCCTCATGAGTGTAGGTCGTCCTGTTCTTCGTCCTTGCGTCTCATCGTCAACTCGAACTCACATAAACCACTGCAATTAAATTTTGAAAACAAAGCAATTGTCTACTTGGTTAGAATTAAATGGCATTGAAGTTGAAAATTCTCTTGTGAATATGATGAGAATATATTTATACGAGTGCAAAAGTTCCTTGAAAAGATTCAAATCGGATTCGGAAGCCTGCCCATTCTCAGGCCAATCCTACTAGCTAAAGACAGACAAATACAAAAATGTAGAAAAATTGGAAACTTTTAATTATTATTTGTTAGATTTAAACTTTTGCAATTGTCGTGTCTGTCTTTGGTATTTTCTTGGTAAGAAACACAAATTTGTTTAAATTAAGGAAATAAGTTAAATTTGTAATATTAAAACAAATGACTTAGATTGGTTAACATTGTAGTAGGTATATTTTTGTGTATTAAATTAATTTAGCAAGTTGTCTTTTCTCGTTCTCCGGAGAAATTCGACTCACGTAAAAATAAACTAATCAGATATTCTAAGGCAAAATAACTTTTAATTACTCCAAGAAAAATAGAATTAAAATTATATTTGCTGATGAAAACATTAAAATACAAAAATAAAATAAACCCAGAAAAAGGTGCAAATGATTTCCATAAGAAATCTGTGAGAAAAAAAGAAAAAATATTTCTAAAGAAAATAAATAATACAAAAAATTTAAGGAAAAATGCCGACCAACAAAAATCTCCCGTTCCGATGAAGAAAAAAAACAAAATAAAAACCTTAAGCTTCTTTAAAAAGTATCTGGCGCTTTAATATGCAAAATTAAACCATAAATTATAACCGGAACTGGATAGTCCCTCAGGACTTTTAGCCCCATGAGCAAGTGAACAAAAAAATTGTATTCTAATATTTTTTCTTTTCGTCCTTTTTTGTTTTGTTGCAGCCAAATTGTATCGGGAATTATTCTTTTTTCCTTTTCTGTTCGAGGGAGGTGGGTGTGGATGTGGGTGGGGGAGATTTGGACTCATGCCATCGAATAAAGTGTGGAATAATTTTTTCTTTTTTTATTTCAATTTTTGTTTTGTTTCGTTTTGTTTTTTCTTTTATAGAATATTTTTCTTTTGGAAGGATATAGCTAGGACATGAAAAAATATAATTCAATTTTTGTGTTGAGAGAGCTTGAATTTGGGAAAATTATGTGATTTTTCAGAATATAAGTACTTTCCTTAGTGTGCCTTCGTATTGATTGAATAAATTTCTAAGGCTTTAAGCCAGGATTTTAAATATGTATGCTCATATTCCTGATGAAATGGAAGTATTTTGTATAAAGGACTGTGAAAATAATTAAAGCTCCATTGTATATACATCCTTTCAACTAATGTGATGGTGGTTCTGAAAAAAAACATATGTTATAATTAAATTTTGTAAAATGCATGTCTTTTATTTATGAAAAAAGTGAAAATATTATTAAATACAGTGAAATCTCCCTAGCTTATACACAAACGAAACAAGGCACGTTTAAGTTACTGACAAAAATATTACTTTATGTGAAGGAAACAAAACACAATTGAATTTAAACCAGGTTAAGAAAAAAATCGTTATTTTACTTTGCTTATTTTTATGCAAAACATTTTTCAGCGCCCTTTGTCTGAGGTTTTTCAGAACTGTGAATTGTGAAGGACCGGTTGTTTTGATTAGCCTAATCGATAACTTTATCATTTTATCCGAAAACTTCGAATAACTTCACCAATGTCAGATACAATTTTAAAATCGATGTCTTCATCTTCAACACAGTCGTAAACTTTTGTTTCGCTGTAATGATATTGGATTGAAAATTAAATGTTCATTGGTGTTTTTTACTAAGACTTAAGAAATGTTACCTGAGTATTTGCTAATTCTTCAAGAAAATGTATCAAGGATGCTTTTTCTGGGAAATCATTTTTGTCGGTTAAGAATTTGAAATTGTTAAGTGCAGAAATAATGTCTTCTCAAGTTCGATTTATAATGTAGCATTAAAGCAGTGACGTTCGGTGTCGAGAACAATGTGCAAATGTCTCAGTGTAGATCCTTTAATTCCTCTTCTTATGATTAGAATGTGCCTTAAGTGGGAAATATTGTACTTCTTCAATTCCTTACATCTTATTCCTCCATATTCCTTTCCTTGTATTCTATAAACATTTTAGCATTTTAGAATTTTTCTGACGTTGCTTTAACTTTTAACTTAATGTTAGCAACTTGACCTTCGAAACACAAGTGATAGGATTAAATATAGTTTTATAATTGTCACGGTAAAAATTACCGCGACAAGAACCATTCTCTCCGTCATCCAAATACTTGTTCCTCCCTCCTCCATTCCTACAGGTGTTTCCTTCAATCTACTGAGAGAGAGAGGGGCAGCCATGGTCCATCAGCCATCGGTTCACTCTCTCAGTACTTTGGAAAGAAACATAATCATTGATGTCGATTTTCCACCTTAACTAAAGTGACAGACGGGCGGTCTTGTCAAATACGAAGAACGGGTGACAGCCAGTCCCCAAAGAATGAGCATAATTACCACCATAAGCGTCAGACGGATGGTCTGACTCCAGCAAACCAAAATTGGCACGGTCGACACTTGGTCTCCAAATGCCGAAGTTACTCCATGGGAGAATGGCTTCAAGCCCAACTTTTACAACCCCATTATACTTAAATGTACAAGATGGAACGATAACGTAAGTCCCTATTTCCCCAAATCTGCGCGAAAGTCAAACGAAATAACTTTAAAACGCGTGTAGCGAACTTCTGCCACATTTCAATTCCCACAATTGTTTTAACCGAAACTTACTAATTTCCAAGTTTCCACAATTATATTTGTTTTGCTGGGAAAGATCGGTGGGGAAAAATGCAAAGTGTGAACAATCAAATTTCTTGAGTTCCAAGGTTTTTCTTTCATTCAAAATTGAATCGGGGATGTTAGGTGGCTGAATGCACCCACTGCATTCCCGCACTCTACAAGTCAGAGAAGAGCGCGGCGAATTCAGGGGTGACTTGCATTAAGCTGGGGAGATTAAAGTGCGAGTAAGAGAAGACTACTGGGTTTGCAACTGCGTTGGCACACTCACGCAAACAAGCTGAGCGTTGCTGAAAAAATGACGCGACCGAAACCCAAGTCACTGAGTTGCTGAAAGCACTGGGTATTGGAAGAAAAAGGGTTCATCCAGGCTTGGAAAAAGCCTGGGAACTCACTTATTTGTAAGCTACGAAATCGAATAGATCGAAATAAAAGTAAATTTTGGAAGAAAGAAATTTGATTGGAAAAAAAAAATTAATTTGAGGAAGTGTTTTAAAAATTTGGAAAAAGGAGAATAATTTTGGAAATTTGTTGGAAGATACTTTTTGAGATACAGGAGAGGAAAAGAAGAAAAATTGGTTAAGGAAGGAAGGAAAATCTGGCAGGAGAAATAAGCTAAGTATAATAGTTTGGTTTATTTGATTAAAAATTATTTCCGTTGAATCACATTATTTCGCTGTCGAGACATTGTTAAAAAAAAAAATTATCGTTTGACTTTGGCTGTTCGCTTTATTTCCGAAAATTACGGAACTCGTGACCCGCTTAAAATAAAACCGTTAACTTTTTTTTCGGGACTAAACGTTACCGGTCCATCTTATCTTTCCTTGAATAACGATTTGTTTCTTTGTTTAAAAGATCCTGGGTTTTAGCCCTACTTAATTGCAAGGTTTCCCAGGCAATTTACTTAACAATAAATATTTTGAAAATTAATTCCAAGACTTAATCTTTTATTGAAACTTCTTTCACCGTCGGTTTCGCTCCGAAGGTTTGCAATTTCCTTAATTATAAAAAAAATTGCTGGCGCCCTATTTCTCAATTTCAGGATTGACACCCCTGTGGTCACCGACATTTTTATATTCTCATCAATTTAATTGATCACCTACGATATCATCTCAATTAGGATATCAATTTATTCGCTGAACCCACCCTGAGCTGAGTGGCCGGAAATATCAACATCATACGTGATGAATGTGCTAAATTTTTTTCTACGACCTTCTTTACGTTCTAAGTTCTATTCTTCGTCGTAGGTTCGTTCGAGATCGTCGTGGTCGTAGTTGTGGTCGCCGTCGTCGTCGTCGTCGTCGTCGTCGTTGCGTCGCGTAGGAAAAATTATACCAACGTAATGTATACATCGGTTTTGGTGTACATATTAAGTATGTAGACTACTTATGCTTGTACGTAACTATATTATGTAAATAATAAGAGAATTCAATATATACTTCATTTATACTTAGTGTTGCCACTATACAACATTTTCTCTTCCAATTTCGGATATATCCTTGCCTTGTTTAATCGACTACACTCATATTGTCGAAGTGTAGGTTTATATCTTGTTACCTGTCATCTGACGACTACGTGATCCAAATGTTTTGATCTGATTTTGCTTGAAAATTTTGTTTTCGGAGAGCTTCTTCATCTGGTTTAACTGTCTTTTTAAAACGTGATTATTATCAGTAGTAACAAAATAAGTCTGCTTCCCTACCTTCTTTTTCACGACTGCCACCAACTACATCTTGCCGCTTCGAAAATCTTTGGGCAATGCTGGCTCACCTTCAACAAGCATTTTTCGATCACGTTATATTGGCTCGTCCTCGTAATTTGTCAGTGTTTTAAGGCCGCCGTCAACTTCTGGCCTTAGAAGATCCAACCTCATACGAAACCTTCGCTTAAACATCTCTGAAGCTGGTGATAAGCCTGTTGTAGTATGCTTTACCAAACTATGGTGGAACAAATATCGCGACAGAGCAATTGTCAATGACTTCTCTCCATCTGCTAAAGTTTTCTTTATTGTCAACTTAAATGACTTCACTGCATTTTCGGCTAAATCGTTGCTTTGCGTATGGCCTGGTGTTGATGTTGTGTGTTTAATACCATTTTTCTTGATGAAAGATTGAAATTCACTGCCTGTGGATGTAGTTTCATTATCTGTCATCAAAGTTCTTGGCAACCCAAATCGTGCAAACTTTTCATAACACTTTTTAATTCTTGACTTCGCTACGATGTGGTTCATCGGATAGATCTCTACCCATTTTGTTTTGGCGTCTGCGATGACCAAGAAATGCTGATTCAGAAATGGTGTAGTTCTGATAATGAACTGCCTACCTTATAAGTGATCTGAGAATTTTCGCACCCCATAGTGCACTGCCAAAACCTCTTTGTAGAGCACGCTATAATTTCGATCAGGTGATGACAAAATTCTAGACGCAAATGAAATTGGTTGCTCTTCTCCAGACCACAGCTTATGCGACAGCGATGCAGCAATGCCTCCATCAGATGCATCAGACTCCAGTGCAACTTCCCATTTTGGATGATATTGCACTAACACTTTTCAATGTCGTGAAACATTTGGCCATAATTCTCTGGAATTTTGATGTTGCAGGTGATATCCCTTATGGCATACGATTTACTAAATATACCCCCTTTGACGTGGACCAAATGTACAAAGTTTTTTGTTTTCTTCGTCAAGCTCTAACGGTAAATAAGCTTCTTTTAGATTTATTTTTGAATATTTCGTTTTTTGTAAATACCAACGATGGCCGTCTAGAGCCACTGCATCGTATTAATGTATATGATATGTTTAATCAACAATCTATTTTAAAGTGTCTATCAAGAAGTATTATCTTGGTACCTTTTTATTTATGATTTTAAAATATTATTTTTTACAAATAAGGTTGTTGCACACATATTTTACTTGCCTTCGCCTATATAAAAGAATAAATATTTAGTACAAGTTTAAGAAACGGGCCAGAAAGAGTATATGCATGTTCTATTAGAATCAATTTTTCAACTTATGTATACACATTATACCTGTATAGGTGTTACGTGCAACCTCTACAACTATTGCCTACGTTTCACTTCATAACTAAAATACAAAACACCAAAGAGCCTGACTGTAAACAACACATGAATAGCAATTTCTTTTAGTTTTTCGTATGCTTATTTCTTTTAAAATTTAACGAAAAAAAATAAACTGAACGTAATAACGCCATGTTTAAGCTGAATACTTGTAGGAAAGAAGGAATGTAGTAAGCACCTTCTACCACCAATAACATTCAGCATAAACATGTCTTTATCTATCTATCTGCATAAAGCTTAGCACGCCAATCAACTATTCTTTATCCGTTTTAGACCCCTACCTAACTACAGAACCACAAGGCGATCGCTTTACAATTTAAACATACATGTTCTTCCTCTTTCTTATCTTCAGATAATTTGTTTTCCATCCTGGTTCTTCTAATATGAAATTAAAATAAAGCTATCCAAAGGAAAAAGCTTTGAACGGACTAGTTGAATACACAAACAATTGTTTTCGTTAAGTATGCTTGCAAGATGAGTTGTGTCTTGAAATGAATCGCACGGTTTTTTTTGACAAATCAATCATTTGAATCTATTAAAAATGACTTTTTGCTCAGGAATTTTTACTCCTTTGAATAAAACCGTAAGTTTTTTATCCTTTTTTATTTGTTTTATTATTACTCTCTTTTGCTTTAGTGTCGATAGTCTTATTTTCTGAATAATTTGAAATTATTTTCTGACTTGAATCTTAAACTAAACTGTACGGATATGAAACTCTTGCATAATCTTTACTGGACAAATTTATTAACACGATCTTAAATTCCGGAAATTCCTAAATTAAAAAAAAATTACAAACTTAGAAGACATTCAAACTTCTGGTGATAGTTAATATATTTGTTCTAGTTAAAGGTTTTTAAATGCTTTAATTATTAATCTTATAGAGTCAGTAATAAGACAGTTTAAGTCATAAAAATTACCTGGTTCAGCTAAGGAATACATACCATTAAAAACAGTGTGTTTAAGTTATTGGATTGTTTAAGTTATCGTATGTTCAAGTTAGAGAGATTTCGCTGTAATATTATTAATAATATGCCAACTTCTTCTGAATCACATGAAGATTTAAATTTTAACCGAAATCAATAATTTAAACCAATTTCACCAATAAGTTCTAACATCAAATGAAATAAAACCAAAATGAAATACTTCAGTGTGTGAACTTACTCATTGTAAAGCTTAGAAGACATATTTCAATGTGACTGATTTATTTTCGATTAAGGATTCTAATTCAAAATAAAATTAAATTTTATTGATTTAAAATAGTTTAAGTAATTTATTGCTTGACATTTAAAGCTTTTTCAACATTAAGCTAGATAAAAATGTTTAAGCAAATTTATTAATGCAGAAAAACATTTATTTATGGACTTTTATTGTTCAATTTTAACAGAATTCAATACAAAGCAAAAATGTGATATTTAAAAAAAATTAAATGTGATAGCAAAATTTTGCTAAACTAAAATAATTTGCACTGGAAAAAAATCATGTTAAGTAAAAATTATTTGCTTTTAAAAATAATTTATGCAAAAAAGCAATTAAATAAATCAGAACTAAAGCAATGAAATTTTAGTATTTAAAAAGTGAGGGTAATTTAAGAATTTGGTTCTAATATCGTACAAAAATATATGTGCAAAAAAAACGTTACTGGCATTAAAAAGTTAATACAAAATAAAAATGATTCGTAGTCAAAATTAATGAAAATTTTTGCGTTATACAAAATTTGTTTTCTATTGTATAAAATTTCAATGAAAAATTAAATGTTTTAATTAAGTTTAAATTAAGTCGTTATAATTACTCCAATTTTTCAAATTGAAATTTTAACATTTTTCTAAGTTTTGAAATAACTAAAATTAAAAAAAATACCCTTAGGGGATTTCTATGCGTGTGTAAGTTCGTGATATTTTTTTTTCGTCCACTATTTCTCAGAAACCCGTAAAGATATGGATTCAAATGAATGTTGTCAAAAGCTGTTATTATTTTACAAAAATTGTGTTCGTGTTTTTCTTACCATAGCAAATACTAAAAAAAAATAAAAATTTAGAATAACGTTATTTCACTTTTTACAATATATTAACTTCCCATAGGAAGTTATTGTCTGATTTGTCAAATTGAAAACTTTGACATTTCGTTGTCCATAGCTCATGAACCAGAAGAGATATCGATTTCAAATATTTTTTGTTGTACAGATTATAAGTCAGAAAGATGCAGAAAGGGCTCTCAAGAAAATTTTGTGGGTGGTTTTTTTACCATAGCATTTTGAAAAAAGGTGAACATTATATCTTACGAACCAAAAACGCTAGAGACTTAAATTAAATTTTATATAATAAATTGTAAAGTGATACCAAACAAGTATATTTTTTGGAAAAATTCCATTTAACTGGTTTTTTTGTTAATCAAAAAAACTGAACAAAAAATTTGTCACCTTCAAAATTTTAAGACTTAAATATGATTTCATCTCCAAAACAATTTTGTGCAACGAAGAATAATGTTTTTGACATCTGATAAAATTTTGAAAATCGAATTGACTTTTTTATCAAAAATAAAATCTAAAAAAAAAACAATACTAAAAAATTAATCAAAGTTAAAGTAAAAATTGAATATCGATTCAAATATCTTTTCAAAAACGTGAATTTTAGACTTCAAACTTATTTTATCTTACAAGAAATATTGTTTTTAACATTCTGAAAAATGTTGAGAGAAATCGAATTTTTTACAAAAAATAAAAACCTAAACAAAAACTAATTGATTTTCGAAAATTTTAGGGAATAGCTTATAATTAATTTTTACTCATAAGAAATATTGTTGGCTCCCGGAAATTACGCCAGAAGAAATTACGCCAGATTATTTTTTTGGAAAAAACGCCAGAAAATGTTTTCTGCTTCAAAGTGGAAAAAGGAAGCAGAATTTTTCGTGGAAAATAAGCCAGAAACATTTGAAATTGTGCCAGACAGAAATGGAAAAAAAACCGGCGCGCGTGGCCATGGCGTTGCAGACGCTGCGCGGCCCGCGCAGTTACGACGGGTCTGCCACCCAAAAAATTACTTAAGTTTTCAATTGTATTTTTTTATTTGTAATAATTTATTTAACAAAATAGAAAAGAACAAAATATTTTTACTAAATGTAAACTTGCAAAGTGTCTGCTACGATTTCCCGGCAGCATGGACATTTGTAATTTTCGTTTGAATCTGCAACTGCTTGAGCTTGCTACTTTAAGTTGCACTCCGAGCATATTTTCATATGTCTGCACGGCAACAATACTACGTTTGGTGGAAGGACCTGACATATAATACATAGTATTACATCCACGAAAGCACCTAATTAATAATTCTTACAATAGATGATAGAGACAAAGAATGTGTAGTAAAACTGTTTATTTATTACAACAATTTATACAAAATACAGTATTCTGGCGTTTTTTCCTAAACATGAAAAGTAAAAAACGACAGAAATTTTATATCTTTTTTTTTGCCTTTTTTGGATTTCTGTAAATGGAAAAAATGCCAGAAAATTTTTAGGAAAAAATGCCCGAAATTCCGAAATTTTGAAAGAAAAATTTTTGATTTTTTCCTAGGAAAAAAAGCCGGGATTTTGTATGAAAAATTTTCTGGCGTTTTTTCCAAAAAAAATTCTGGCGTAATTTCCGGGAGCCATATTGTTCTCAACATAAGGACAAATTTTGAGAAAAATAGAATTCACAGTTTTTTTACAACAAATAAAAAACTTAAAAAAAATGTACAAAAGTTGGTAAAAATTGATTTTCGACTCAAATATCTTTTCAAAAATTGTAGATATTTTCTTTAAATTACTTTTATCTTTCAAAAAATATTGTTGTTAACATTTATTAAAATTTTGAAGAAAATCTAATAGACAGTTTTTGTACAAAAAATAAAACTCTAAAAAAAAACAATGCCAAAACTTGGTAAAAATTTACTTTCGGCTCAAATAGCTTTTCAAAAATTAAAGCTTCAAACTTATTTTATTTCACATTAAATATTGTTTTCGATATTCAGTAATATTTATATAAAATTCCAACAGTATGCTTTTTCATAAAAAATAAAATCTACAAAAAAAGTACGCAAATTTGGTAAAAATTGGTACGAGTACATATAGACATTCTTTTAGGCAAGACAAATCGACAGACGGGATGGGAAGTTATCAGTGTGGATCGCATCCCAGCCTCTTTTTTCGTTTGTTACGCAGTAAGCGCAATTCTTTTGTGTATTAAGGGTGGCTAAAGTTTGTATTTCTTGATTTCCTTAAAGGTACACTTTTTTCTTAACAACTGTTAAGGTTCTTATAAATCTTTGAAACTGCTTCAACAGTATTAGAAAATGATATAATATCAGCGATTCCAGAAATAGTTTAATCGTCAGACAAAATCAAAGGAATTAGGTACTGTGTTCAGTAAGGTGATTACTTAAGTCAAGAAAAATGTCCAAGGGGGGTGATATTTATCAATATTAGTTATTCCTGATCTCGATTCTAAAATAAGAGTGATAATAGCGTTTGAAGAAAATTATAAATCGAGAATTCGATTTTTTGTGTTTTTAATTGCTCAAGGACATATTTTTGTTTCTTGCTAAAGCTTGTTTTTAATGAAACAAGTTATAGCTTCAGATTTTTATTTACAAGACACATTGACTCTAAACTTATTTTACTTGTGTTTCACAATTAGCTGTTGTATACAAATTTGAAGTATTAAAAAAATATAATCCAGAGTTTCTATAGAAAAATAAAAACAATAAAAAAATTTAAAAACTAAAAAGTACTGAAAATTGATTTTTGGCTTAAGCTTAAGCTGTTTCATTCCATATAAATATTGCTGATAGTATTTTGTAAAATTTAAAGAGAGTGTTGTTTTAGAGAAATCAAATTTCTTCTAAACATACTGTTTTATTTATTTAACTTCTCCAATAAATTTGCAATGATATTAAATGTTTGAAGGCATTGTCCTTTAATTAAACAATTGACATGTTGTAAGAAATACCAGTCAAAACATTTTTTATCGGACATTATTTATGTGAAGTTATCATTGTGGGACGTATTCATTGAATTTCAAGAGAAAAATTTCATAAATATTTATGTATATTTTCCAAAGTTGACTGCTTAATTTTTTGAAAGTATAGTTGTGCCCCTTATTCTTAAAGTATCCACAATATTTTGAGCATTTTTTTTGTTAAACTTTACCTTTATTGCTAAGCCACTTTTTTCATTAATTCCACCTCCTACTTAAGCCGACATCGCACACAATAATACACTCCTTTTATCATTAACTAAATAAATTGTCGCTGTCACTAGAAATTTCTAACCCACTCCCTTCCAAGTCTGCGGAATCCTACAACAACAACAACAATCGTCCTTTAATACTTGTTCACCCCATGAATCACACTTAATTTTCTTGCGTGCCAGTTGTTGTATTAAAGTAGAATCTAGAATCCAAGAGTTCTGAGTTCTTTGGTGATACAAAAATAAAATAAAAGAAATATACAGACCAGACCGTTTTCTTTTTTCTTAAATTTTTTTTTGGTGCGGGATATAGACGCCACCCAGCCGAGCTGAGCCGCCACCGCCGCCGCCCGCACTCTATTCTGTAACACAGGAGAAGGAGAGGTATATGTTCGTTTATAGCATACCTACCGTTAGAGCATGTTGTTCCACCCTTAAATAAATATATGCTGATGGGCTGAAAGAGTATTACAAACGGGCCATACAGACGGTTGACATGTAATATATGTTTACTTTATGTGTAGTTTAGGTACTTCTCAAAAGGAAGTGTTCGAACCACTAGAAACACCAATTTTCGAGGTCCTTACAATAAATCAGTGGGAGACATTTTTTGGTGTTATATTATAGTATTTTTGCTTAGGTATGCAAATTGTGGGTAAGGAAATGTCTGTCGTTGTTGTGTGTTTTTTTTCCTTGTCACATGATACCAGATTTTGTTTATATTTATTTAGATTTTTTTTTTGGTAAAAAGGACTTTTCGTCCTTAAAATATGTACAAGCATTCAAAAATTATCCTCGATTTTCAAGAGATGTTACCTCGATATCATAACAACGAAGCAACGAAAAAAAGCTCAAGTTTGATATCGGATTTGTTAAGATGGCAAATCCCTTAACAGCAGCAAGTCTCCTCCATAAGGTTTGTATAGGTTATCTCCCTCCGCATTCATCCCACAGTCCAGGGACATTGACTGTTGGGACAGAGACAGGGACCAGAGACTTCTCCCAGGTCCCAGCACAGATTGTTCTTTATTGTTATTCGACCAGGTAAATTTTCTTCAGCTAGCGTTGCTGGGATATACGCAATCCATTAATTTCAATTTATCAGGTACATTGCAGCCTGATGGCTATAAAAAGGCTTCCAAATGCCTTTGGGAGAAACCGTATGTCTCACGTTTTGTGTTTTTTTTTTCGTCCTTTTTTGTCTACTGTTTGTTGTTGTTGCCTAGGTTCCATCCGAAGGCAAACTAAGCGATTTGCTTAGATATGTGTCATCTATTCCAGGTGAGTGGGGTGTGTTTAAATCAATTTGTAAGATTAACCGAAAAGGTTGTTTAGTTGAAGATACACCTATAGAGCTTTTCCATTTTGAGATATTTCTATGAAAATGGTGCGATCTGTTTATAAGTTAAAGAAAGTTTTTTTTTATTATTGAATTGAGCTGTAAGTTAGTATAAAAGGCGAAGGCTGATGTCTCCTTAATGCTTTTCTTTCGTTGAATAAATTGTATTTGGGTGCCATTTTTAAAATTTTGAAGACATTTGTCAATTTTTATTACCTACGCACTTTTAACATTCATTTGAAATCTTTATGGATTCCTTTTTTCCTAAGTTTTAAGGGTCTTATTTATTCTCTTGAATAGAATTTTTGAGTATTTTTAGAACACGTTTTTTATTGCTTTGGGTCTTTTTGTATCTACTTTTGCAAGAATTTTTAATGCTTTTACTCGTAAAGTCTAACATTCCAATTCGTGTTAACATTTTTAGCTCCATAAAGCTCGGTTTTAAGTATAAAAAAAATTAATTGATATTTATAGTATTAACTTAATTTCAAGTTGTAAAAATGATCAAACAACTTTATTTGAGTATTAAACAAAATCATTCAACATTTTACACAACATACAATTTTATCTTCTAGGAGTTTCGAAGTTTCTAATAATTTAACTAAATATTTAAATATAAAAACATCGAACTAAAATAATTAAAAATGTTTTAAAAACACAATCTATTATTTTGGCATTTGGGTTAAAAGGTTTTCTCGAACTTGTAAGCACTAAGGTTCAATTCGGATAAACAAAAATAACGAAGGTACCATTTATAAATGAATTAGAAATCAAAACAAAAAACTTATTTGTTTTAAACATTTCAAGATTTCAAGGTCCCCTTGATGCCTTTAGGCTGTTCTTAATCATGGATTACTTACTTACTTAGGTCCGCAGACCTGTTAAGTCCGTTAGGAATCGCTTAAGAGGCATAAGGCCTCTTCTACACCTACGCGCCACTGTGTGCTATTTTCGAAGATGTTTTTCAGCTCCATCTAACTCTTGCCTAGTGACGTTGATGCCTTTAGGCTGTTTTTAATCATGGATTACTTACTTACTTAGGTTCGCAGACCTGTTAAGTCCGTTAGGAATCGCTTAAGAGGCATAAGGCGTCTTCTACACATACGCGCCACTGTGTGCGGTTTTCGAAGATGTGTTTCAGCTCCCTCCAACTCTTTCCTAGTGACGCTGATTCCGGTCGTCCAGCTCTTCTTCCTTCTTGTATGAGCGGATTCTAATGCACTGCTTGTTCTACAATGCAGTCTTTATCTTTTCGAAGCGTATGTACACCATTACCACTTACACCTTCGTATGATAGAGTCTATAGGTTCCTGACCTGTCTTTCTATGAAGGATATCATTGATTCAGTTTGTCCAGAAAATCCTAAGGATGGTGCGAAGTCATCTATTCACGAAGGTTTGTAGCTTTCTTGCAATGGCTGAAGTAACCTTCCGGATTGCTTGGAATATATTGCAAACCGAATCCTGAGGCTACAAATTGACATAGTCAAGGCAGCTGATAACACGTTATGGAAGTTTGGTGAGAAAAAGATTATTTATTTAAGTTGTGTGAAAAGTTTGGGGCTTTTTAAAAGCTGTATATTTCCAAAACTTATTAAATATCGAACTTTTAAAGTCTTAAAAGTGTAGAAACTTCAAATAATATGTATTTTTAAAAATATTATGTGAAAATTTCAAGGCCATATTTCATATACTCTTCGAATAAGTATTTTACAATGTTACAGCTCACATTGCAGGTGTAAAATATTCTAGTTTGTCTTTTAACGGTTTTTTCTTAATTTTGTTGAAAATTGTAACTCAAATAACTGAACTGAATGCTTTGAATATTTATATTTAGTATACAATGATAAAAATTGACGATTTGGCTTTTTAAATACGACCAATTTTAAAGGCTAAAAGAGGCTGGTTGCGACCTACTCTGATAACTTCCAATTCCGTCTGTCGATTATAGTCTTGCTTAAAAAGTTAGAAAAGTTAGTAGGTTTTCGTGTTTTTGTTAAAAAAGTTGTCAGTTGAATTATTCTAAATAATTAACTAAAAATTACCAACAATATTTTAAATAATATTATGAAATAGTTTGATTTCATAATTTGTTACCAGGATTCTATTCCGAATCTCTCAAGTTCTACTTAAGTACTATAGTAGCGTCTTCCAAGCGGAGGTCCTGGCAGTGACAACAGCTGCTAAATAGGTATCAATGATGGCGATACCACGAGCTGATATCACCTTTTACACAGAGCGGCAATAAAAGCGATCACTGCAACTGAGGTAAAATCAAAGCTTGGTTCATGTTGCCACGAAGAGCTTAAGGTTCTTGGCGCACAGCACAACATTAGGCTACGCTGGGTCCTAGGCCACAGCTATATACTAGGCATCGAGAAGGCCGACGAATTAGCAAGATAAGGGTCAATGCTTGACGTAAGCCAAGATCAGCTAGTTAGCACCCCTACCTGTTATTTAAAACAGGAAATCTCAAAAAGAATAACTATCAAAGATCTGGCCTTTTTTAACAAACAAAGAACGGAACAAATTATGCAGCTACACAAGAGATCACTTCGATCTCTTGTAAGCATAAACACCTGACATAATCTGTTAGGTTATCATATGAAAAAGATGAGAATCAGTTCAGATGATCTATGCTGAGGATACGGTGACGAGGAGGTGCATGAAGACACTCCGCACTTTCTGTGTCACTGTCCCGCACTGTCCCATCAAAGGAAGAAACTGCTGGGCAACTTTTTCTTCGGGGATTTAGAAGAACTCTCTAGTACGCCAGGTACTAACATTCTGAACTTTGTCAAAGCCTCTAAATAGCTTGACTAACTGAACACATATACTTACTTAAGGTGGCGCTACAGTCCAGGGCGGACCTGGGCCTCAACCAACATGCGTCTCCAGCCAGCTCGGTCCCTAGCTAGCTGTATCCAGTTTCGCACGCAGAGTTGGTTGAGGTCCTTTTCCACCTGAGTCGCATTCTTCCTCTACTGCGCCGTCCCTCGAAGACCTTCCGGGCTGGAGCGTTGATGTCCATCCTCTCTACACGACCTAGCCTTCTAAGGCTTTGGACTTTAATCCTGCTAACTAGGTTAGTTACGCTGTACAGCCCGTACAGTTAGTCGTTATATCTTCTCCTCCATTCTCCATCTATGCGTACGGGACCAAAAATCACCCGAAGAATTTTTCTCTCCAAGCATCCTAAGACACTCTCATCTTTCTTTGACAAGGTCCAGGTCTCGGCGCCATAAATGAGAACCGGGATAATGAGTGTCTTATAGATGGTGATTTTGTTTGCTTTCTAAGTCCAAAGAAGCAACGATTTGCAAGAGTTATTCTTCGTTTTATTTCAGCGCTGGTGTAGTTGTCTGTGTTTATAGCCGTGCCTAGGCACACAAAGTCCTTAACAACCTCAAAGTATACGCAGCTTAAAATCGATAAAGAGATGGTGGGTATCGATTTGAAGCTCCTGGGTTTTTTCCAAGATCAGCCGTAGTGTGAATATTTGGTCGATAGTGGACTTTCCTGGTCTGAAGCCACACTGATAAGGACCAATCAGTTTGTTGACGAATGGCTTCAGACGTTCACATAATACGGCAGATAGGATCTTATACGCAATGTTAAGGAGACTGATGCCTCTGTAGTTGGGGCAGTTTAGAGGGTCTGCTTTCTTATGTATCGGGCACACTATGCTGAGATTCCACTCATCGGGCATGCTTTCTTCCGACCATATTTTGCAGATGAGTTGTTGCATACTCTGTACCAAGTCATCGCCTGCTGCTTTGAATAGTTCGGCAGCAATGCCGTCAGCTCCAGCAGCTTTGTTTGACTTAAGTTTAGATAAAGCTATCTTCACTTCGTCAAGGTCGGTTAGGCGGAATTGTTGATCTGCGTCCCCAAAGTTGAGTGGTTCTATCTACTTTACAGCGGAATTCGGTTCGTCATCGCCGTTATATAATTTGGAGAAGTGATCTTTCCATATTCTCAGCATCGACTGCGGTTCTAGTACGATGTTCCCCTGATCGTCTTTACAGGCTTCCGTTCGTGGCTGGTACCCTTGGAAGGTTTTTTTTACCTTTTGGTAAAATTTACGAACCTCATTCCTGTTGTGAAATCCCTCTATCTCCTCGATCGCACGCTTCGTCGTCAAACCAGGGGTTTCGCTGTGGTGGCCGTGTGAAACCTAGCACTTCAAAGGAGGCATCTCTAATGGCTGCAAGGCAATGTTGCCACTGGTTTTCAATGCTTAATGCAGGAAGCATAGGACTCCTTAGGAGGTTATTAGAGACTCGGTCGGAAAAGGACATGGCAGTCTCTTGCGATTGTAGCAGTTCTTCCTTGTTTTGGCTTGGATCGGGATATCCGTAGCCGTACCTTGGCTACAACAAGGTAGTCGTCCTAAGACAATATTAATGTCATAGCCAGGGCACTGCTCATATTTCTTGTCCAAGAGCTCGAAGAATATCTCTTTGGTGTCTTCATCTTTCTCCTTTGTTTGGGCATGCGCGCATATTAGGCTCATGTTGGCGAATTCAGCCTTGATTTAACCTTGATGATCTGTTAAGGGACCTAAAATTCCACATACAGCTCCGAAGTTCGTTGTCCTTATTTTGTTTGCGTGGGTTGTCAACAGTGAATCCGTCCGTATCCGAGGCTTGTTGGTGCTCCGCAACTAAAGGTATTTTTTACGGGGCCACCACGACGGCACAACCCCCAACCCGAAGGGCCAGATCCTAAGTATAACTCCAAGGAAGGGGAGCCGAATAAACCGCTCCTTACAGGCCTGGGTTCTGAATATGTCGAAGAAGCCCTATAAGGTGTTCACTAAGAAGTTCAACCTTACTGGAACTGTAGACGCCACCGTTAATTCCATCTCGAGAATTCGTCGAGGGAGGTGAGAGTAGGAGTTAATAGACAGAGGTGGGTTTTGAGAAAAACCTGTGGATGCTTGTGTCCTCTTGAATGCACATGTCTACCACTGAACACATAGGGTTTTATTGTTAGCTTGAGAAGCAATACTCACGGGTATCACAATGGATATTAATTGTTCTAAGTGCGACGGTAAAGACATCAACTCTCAGCCCCTCAACCTAACCTAACCTAATTGTTACCAATTTTAACAGAATTTCTTGAAAGTTCTTATTTCTCTGGCAACGGCCTAGTCAATGATAAAGCATTTACATTTATGTGCTTAGTAGTGTGTAATGTAAGTAATGTTTTTATTTCTTTCATAAACAAATACAGATCTAAGAAAATTTATCAGAAAATCAGTTTGAAATCAACACCTTAATTTATTCAAGAGGTATCAAAAACCGAACATCAAGTTTTTGTCGATATTAATATCTTATGAAGAAATAACCATTGAATTTTCATCAAAAAAATTAATGAATGCTGAAAACAGTATTTTATAAGAATGAAATTAGTTTCAAGCCAATATTTTTAAATTTTTGAAAAGATTTTTGAGTCGAGAATCTATTTTTATTAAGGTTTAGAAATGTTTTTTAAGTGTTTTAATTTTTTGTAAAAAAACTGTCACATAGATCTTTCAAAAAACATTACTTAATACAGTAGACGCTCGATACAGTGAATCTCGGAAGAGTGAACTATCCAATATAGTGAACACCCAAAATTTTACATGCACTACTCTAAATAGTGAACAATAAAAATCTCGATATAGTGAACACATATTTTTTCTCAAGTTTGAACAAGACTTTGCAGCTGCAATGCGTCTACAGCATGTCGACTGCCTATGAGCAAATTTTACCGTTCATTCAAGTATATTTTACACTGAATCACAAAAAAAAGCAACCACTTGCCTCAGTTAAACACAAGTTCTTGCTGTGTTTTTACTTTTGTACAACATTGTAATTTTGAAAACAAATTCGACCAACTGCTGAAATGTGTGCAATATTCTCATTTTTGTTTGGATTTTCTGAGCGTAAACACATATTTGGTTAATTTTAGTGCATTGTTAAGTTAGAATGGCCCGAAAGCATTTAACATTGCTTGAAAAAACTCAGGTATTAAAGAAGCTGTCAGCAGGTATTATACATTTCTTAACTTAAAAATAAATGGTAAGTGGTTAATTCACATTTTGAACAGGTACTTCGGCAACGTTTTTGGCCAAAAAATATGGAATAGCCAGATCTACCGTAAGTTCCATATATAAAAAGAGGGACAATATAACAGCTACGGCGACTCAGACTTATTGTGGCCCTGGAAAAAGAAAAACTTTGAGGACATCCGAACTTCCAGATGTAGAAAAAAGGCTGTATAAATGGTTCTTGGAGCAACGTAGAAAGAATCTGCCTGTGAGTGGACTGATATTGAAACAAAAAGCTATTTCCATACTGGACAAAATAAATGGCAACAGATATGGTTTTGTTGCAAGCGATGGTTGGCTACAAAAATTTAAAAAAGGTATGGAGTTCGATATCTAAAAATATCCGGAGAGAAGCTATCTTCTCAACCAGAACTGGTCTGCCCTTTTAAACGAGTTCTTCAAGAAAAAATAAAGAGTATGGATCTCAAGCCAGATCAAATATATATTACGCTGATGAGTCAGGTTTATATTGGAAGCTTCTTCCTGGAAAAACATATGTTTCGTGGGCTGAGAAGACTGTTCCAGGGAGAAAAGCCGAAAAACAAAGAATTACTTTCATGGCTTGCACCAATGCTTCAGGTCGCCATAAAGTAAAACCTCTTGTAATTGGAAAAGCCAAAAATCCTCGCCCATTTAGAAATGTGTGCTTGCCCGTACATTACCGACACTCCAAATCAGCTTGGATGACAGGAGCAATATTTAAAGACTGGTTTCATAATTTATTTGTTCCAGAAGTTCAAAACTTTCTTAAAAATAATGATTTGCCACTTAAAGCTCTTCTTATTTTGGATAACGCTCCTAGTCACCCTCCGGAAAATCAGCTGCAAACATCAGATGGCTGCATAACAGTCATCTATATGCCACCAACTGTAACTCCACTCATTCAACCGATGGACCAAAACGTAATCCGACTGACAAAACTTTTTTATAGAAAAAGCTTGTTATTGTCAATTATTGCAGCTGAAAAAGGTAGGTAGTGAAATGATAAAGATGCAAGAAATATACATAACGTTAAATTTTCTTATGTTGCTTTAGAAAATATTTGCGAAGCGGTAAAAGAAATCACGATCAAGGATGCGGTGTTCAATTTACGATCGGCTTGGGATAGCTTGGATGGTGCGGTCATTGCAAAGTGTTGGAAAAATATTTTTGAATCCAACGAACATTTTGATGAGGAAGATGATATTCCCCTTAGTGTTCTTAGGCAACAGGACTTCAAAAAAATTTCTGAAGAGGTGATTAATCTACTCAATCATCTAAACGAAGGCATAACGCATACACCTGGTGACATAGGCGATTGGAACGAAGATAAAGTCTTGTCGGATATTGAAGAAGCCGAAAACGAAAACGAAGAAGAAGATGTGCAGTTGGTAATGGAGCGACCAACATGTTCCGTTTCTTCAAAGGATGCTGTCATTCTCTTTGATAAGATAATTGAGTGGGCGGGACATAATAATACAGACTTTTCTGATATTATGGTCATGAAACGATTACAAGAAAAAGCCATTCAAATTAATTTAAATTTAAGAAAAAGTCAGACAAAAGTGACAAACTACTTTCCAAAAATGTAATTCTTTTTTCGTTTTTTATGAGTTAAAATGTTTTTGTTTTATGTTATTTTATAAAAGTATATATTATGAATTGTTTTTGTTTTTGTTTTGCTGTTTCTTGATTAAAATGTTTGTTTATTGATTAAATAAATATAATTACCTTCACACTGAACAAAATGTGCATTTTTGATCAAATTTAACTTTGGAAAGCGTTTCTAGCCTCCCGCTCGAAATAGTGAACAATCTCGAAATAGTGAACATGGCTGGTTTTTATTACTTCACTATATCGAGCGTCTACTGTATTTAAAAACTTCATTTTTTCATAAGATGAAATTAGTCTAATGCCTATTTTCTTAATTAAAAAAAAAAGATGTTTTCTTTTAGTAATGTTTATTTTTATAGATTTTTATTTTTTGTAAGACAACAACTGTCAATTCGATTTTTATTCTTCGTTGCACAAAATTGTTTTGGAGATTAAATCATATTTAAGTCATACAATTTTGGAGGTAACACATTTTTTTCAGTTTTTTTGATTTATAAAAAAAATTAAAGTCTCTATAGTTTTTGGTTCGTAAAATATTTAGGGTTAACGAAAATGTTCACCTTTTTTTTCACACTGCTTTGGTAAAAAACCACCTACGCAATTTTCTTGAGAGCCCTTTCTACATCTTTCTGGTTTATTATCTGTATAACAAAATTTATTTGAAATCGATATCTCTTCTGGATCTTGAGCTATGGACGACGAAAAAAACGTCGCGAACGTACGGACGTACGAACGTACGTATACACGCACGCACAGACATTTTTCTAAAAATCTTTTATTTCAACTCTAGGGACCTTGAAACGTCGAGAAATGTCAAAACTTTCAACTTGACAAATCAGACCCATTAATAATAAAAACCTAAAAAAGTTTACGCAAAGTTGGTAAAAATTGATTTTCGAATCAAATATCTTTTAAAAATTTAAGATTATGGCTTCCAACTAATTTTATCTAATATGAAATATGGTTTTCAATATTCAGTACAGTTTTGAAAAAAATCAAATATTCAGTTTCTTAATAAAAAATAAAAAGCTTTAAACAATGGGTAAATTTGATAAAAGTTAATTTTCGACTCAAATTTGAAAACTTTGAGATATTGACTTAAATCCAATTTTTTTTTTTAAACATTGTTTATTTTTTTTAATTGACAATTTCAAAACCTAGACAAATATTAACTAAAAAAATTGATAAAAATTGATTTTTGACCCCAATACCTTTTTTAAAGTTTGAGATATTATATTTAAATTAATTTTATTTAATGAAAAATATTGTTTTCAACATTCGGTAAAATTTTGTGAAAAATCGAATTGACAATTTTCTTACAAAAAAAAAACCTAAACAAAAAATTAATAAAAGTTGGTAAAATTGGTTTTTGACTATAATATCTTTTCAAAACTTTGAGATGTTGGCTTCTAATTAGTTTCGTTCATCCATTTTGTAGATGTTAATAGGTATAAGAAATACAAATTTTTAAGAAATTGTAATTAAATTTGTAAAAATTGGTTTTCGTCAAAAATCTTATTAACAAAAACAGATTTTGAAATCAAACTTTTTCATTATCTGCAAAATATTGTTGTTAATTTTTAATTTTTTTTAGAATAATTCATCTGACAACTTTTTTAACAAAACTAGGAAACCTTTTAAGAAAGACAAATCAACAGATGGGATGGGAAGTTATCAGCTAGGGTCGTATTACAGCCTCTTTTTTTCAAATTTCATTTCATGAGAAAATTGTAAAAAACAATTTTATATCAGGATTTTAGCAATCACATAATAAATATGACAGAAATATGGTTTTGACTTATTTTGAAAAGATTATCTTATCCCTTAGTTTTATTTTTTTGTGTTAACGACTCAACCAAACTTATATTTACTTTTTTTGTGTAAAGTTGTAAAAAGATAAGACCAAAAATGAGTTTAACCTCATTGAATAATCATATCTACGTTTTTTACAATGGATTGAAAGCATTCTTGACTTAAATATTAAGTATTTTTTTAATAACCAGGATGTACAAAACCCTTGTGCAGATCTTTTTCAGTACCATTATGTAACTATGTAAATCATAGTTTCCATAATTTTGTAAGCAATCACATTTGCAAAATCTGTGTATGACATTTTGTAAAATAACAACACAAAAATTAGATAACATATCTATTTTAAACCTATTTTACAAATGACAAACGAAAACAACATTTTTATGCTTATGCTCTTATCATCGGATAACATAGTCCTTGTTACTGTTACAGATACTGATACATAAACGGCAAACGACTGACCTAAACCGTATCCGAACATAACCCAATCAAATAGCATTTCCCAAATGCCCTTAATCTTTACTTTGAAATTCAAAAAAGCAATTATCCGTTCAGATATTCGTATCCAAAACAATCCCATGGTATGTCCTTTTTATGTGAGTAGAGTACCTATTTCTGAGTATGACATTTCCAGTGGCAAGTGGCTCCATAATATTCTTTGATTGGTTGTACCTAAACCAAGTATGTATATGTAACTTATTCTCTACAAAAACCCATGTATCGATTTATAAGGACCTTTCATAACTTTCATCTTTTAACTATTTGTTGAGATTTAGATATACATTAGAACTTATTTTTGTGTATTCTAGGATAGGAGCTTTGATGATGTCTTTGTCTTTTTAGTTTCTCATTGAAAACAATGAAATCAATTTAGATACAATTACTTTTTGTGCGAATCTATAAACATCTAAATACTACGGTGGCAACGGCGTACTTGAAGTCCTTCTCTACTTCTCGGTAGATATACGATTACGGTCCAGCGATTTGAAAATTCCTGAAGTTCCATTGTTTTAGAAGTGGCTTTACTTATGTGTAGAATAGATTCTTTGTACCCTTTAGATTATTATAAAGAGTTTTCATACTTTGTTACAAGAAATCATTTACAGAAGAATCAAAAAAAAGGAAGTCGTGAATGCAAATAAAATTCTAGAATCCTTTCTACAAAAGTCCAACTCAACTCAGCATTCACAGGCAGAAATATATAGAGACACAGACACACCACAGAGTCAACGAATAAGCTGAAGTTATTAAAAGGACAAAATTAGATTCAAAAGGGCTTTGGCTTTCAATACGGATGACAATGACGGAACAAAGCTATGCCATTCCGATTTCTATAAAACAACAATAACCAAAAGGATGCACCGCCACCGTCACCGTCAGCACCGCACGTACATCTACTCAGAGTCGTATAGAAACGTAATAGGTACTATTTCACACAGAATTGCTTTGCAAAAACCTCCCCCTATATACTTTCCTCCCCCTGGATAAATGATAGTCACATACTATGTCCGTATTCTCTGAAGAATAGCACACAGTTCCCGTTTTAAATTGTTGTCGTACGGTACCTATAGACCATATATAGTGTCGTTAACATTCACATTCACAGCGTAGCGAAACTATCTACCTACTTTATGATTTGCAAGCACTGCATGCATGTTTACTTTGCGTGTAGGTAGTCTTCATCTCTTCTCTCAAGAATTTCTATAGCTTGAGGCTTGAGTATTGGATAATGGTTAACTTTTTATTTAGTGTCATGCAACCTTTGTCTAACCTCATTCTGGAATACTAGGTTGGTATTGATACCTGAAATCGCTTTAGGTCTTCTTTAGGTTTAAGCTTCAAATGCATATATTTTCCCGATTTTAATTGGATTTGAGGGAAAGCTAACGGTAAGTGTACCAAATAGATAAAGACACTGATTCGATTTATTTTCTGAACAGCTTAGTGACCTGAATCGGATTGTAGCTGTTATTTCCGGATTTTAAGAATTTGGTCAGATTTGCAGGTATTTTTCCGCAATAGCACTTAATTGTAACACGAAACTTAACGGTAAAATTTGTTTGTAAACATTCGATTCTATAATCTCGAACTACTTTCATAAAATGTTTAAGTACTTTAAGTATTGGATTAAAGAGGGTTGTTTAATTGGCGCCAGTTTCGGCCATTTCGTTTTGGCAACATCTGTCAAATCTTTTGTATATTATTGAACAGCACATTGAAACGACGAAACTTTATTATAAAAATCAGTGTTCGTTATCGCAAACGTTGCGAGAATTTCGTCCATTTTATGGTAGACGTGGTGGGACTTCACAGTCGACTCTTCAATGATTGGTGGCCAAATTTTCAACGATCGGTTCAGTAAACAATCATCCAGCACCCGCACGTTCAAGGAACGCAAGATTGGCCAGGCCGAGAACATCCTCGCGGTCCGTGAAAGTGTACAACAGAACCAGAGGCAGTCTATTCCTCGGCGTGCACAAGAATTTAGCTTTTCGCAGTATTCAACTTGGAAAATTTTAAATCGGTACTTGGGCCTACAACCCTACAAGATCCAACTGACGATGATAACTAATTTCTTATGGTTCAAATTAAAATAACATGGAACAAGACCTAGACGACATGTAACTTTATGTTAGGCCAGCGAATTTGGTTGAACAATATGATGAGTTGCTACCAAGCTAACTTCCGTTTATACCTTTCCGCTTTTGAGCAAATCTTTGTGTTAATTTCAAGCGATTTATTGATACAAAGAAAATATCTATACTGTCTTTGTTGACCTGGAAGCTGCATTAAACACATTTAATAGGTAATCAAGATGCTTGAGAACAATATTGAATTTGTCCAAGATGGTTTAAACAAATAATAAGATTTAAAATTTCAAACAGAAATTTCCCTTATATGCAGACGATCTTGTTATCATGCGTTTAATCTACAGCTTCAAATCATTATGTGACAAAAATACTTTGATAGCTCGAAGTCTAAAATTATGGTTCAGAAGAATTAGCGGAGGCCCTAGACCACTATAACGTAAGAAGTCTTGAACTATAAGTGCATCAATGAGCGCCTCATGGCCATATGCATCAAGGCTAAATTCGGCAACATTATCCTGATATGCGCGCACGCCCCCAAAGAAGAGAAAGGCGACAACACCAAAGGTATATTCTTCGAGCTCCTAGACAAAACATATGAGCAGTGCACTAGCTACGATATTAAAATAGTCCTGGGCGATTTTAATGCCAAGCTAGGAAGGGAAGACATCTTTGGTGGAATAACTGGGAAGAACAGAATCCGACAACGGATTCAGGCTCAAATATTTTGTTGCGGGGCGAAACGTCATGATTGCCAGTACGCGTTTTCCACAAACGAACTTGGACTTCTTCAGATCAATCTACCGTCAACCAGATGGACCATATTGAGATCGACGCCAGACACGCTTCCAGCATCATGGATGCACGAACTTTCCAAGGAGCTAACATCGATTCGGACCTCGTTCAAGCCAAGGTAGCACTTGGGATTTCCAGACCCAAGGCAAAACAGGGAGGTACTGGGAGAAGATACAACGTCGAACGGCTACAATCGCCAGAGATCGCCAAATCCTTTTCCGACCGACTTATAAGTAACCTCTTTAGAAGTTCTCTGCCGCCAATACAATGTACCGAAAACCAGTGGCAACATTGCCAAGACGCAATCAGAGAAGCCGCCTCTGAAGTGCTGGGTTTCAAACAGCCACCAACAAGGAACCCCCGGTTTGATGAGGAATGTCGGCAGGCAAATGCAGCCAAACAACAGGCACGCAAAGCGGCGCTGCATAAAAGGGCGAGAGCTGCTCATGAGCTCTAAGAGCAGGAGAGGCGAGAGGAACGCCGACTTCTCAGAAGGAAAAAGATAGAGCATGAGAAGCGTGTGGTCGAAGATGTTGAGAGGTTTAAAAGCAGGAATGAAGTTCGAAAGTTTTATGAATAAGTGAAACGAAATTCACAGGTACATAAACCTAGAACCGAAGGCTGCAAACTCGAAAGTGGAAACATCATAGTGGAACCACAGTCAATGCTGAGGATATGGAAGGACCACTTCTGCAGACTGTTTAACGGCGACGACGAATTTAATTCCGCTGTCAGGCAGGATGACCCATTCGATATAGACGACGAAAGCCAACAATCCCGTCCTCCCGACTTAGACGAAGTAAAGATTGCCATATCTAAGCTGAAGTCTAATAACCCCGATGGCTTGAATGCCGCGCTCTTTAAAGCAGCTGGAGAGTTGGTTAGGAGCATGCACCAACTTATCTGTAAGATATATGGTCGGAAGAAAGCATGCCCGATGAATTGAACCTCAGTATTAATTCTATTCTACTTAAGGTTACTCTGGTTTTTGTACAGTACAGTACAGTTTTTCATCTAATATACTACTAAATGTTTTATTGAATGTATGTAATTTTTTCTTTAGATTTTCCGGGTATTTAGTCTCCATCTAATATTCATTTATTCAAGATCAAATCATTTACTTTTATGAGTGACCAATAAAATATCAAATAAAACATTCCACCCGAAAAAACTCTGACACCATATACACCAGTCGAGTACAATACCTATATAACTATGGGAAAAATAACCCTTAAACACTGTAGCCAACCCCAAAAATGCCCATCATTATACGCTTCTGTAAGTCAACATTACAACAAAACCACCATTTCGAGTTGTTATATTATTGTGTGTGTAGTGTGTCGTTAAAACACTTTGTAGTACTTTGATTCAATTAGTGTAATTGTATCAACAATACACTACATACAGTAAATATATCACACCACCTCCCTCTTTCCCTTTTAACTTCTAACTCGAAGACAGCAAGTCTATAACCTCTTTGGATAAAATAGCATTTCACAACACAAATCCTTTCGCATCATCCACTCTCTCGACAAAAATTTTCTCAATAATGGGATAGGAGAGATATCCTGTATGTCCTGATATTGTATCTCTAAGGATTGTTCTTTGAACATTGTGTAGAAGGTAGAATAGTCTCTTTGTCTTTTCTTCACTGATATGGAGGCCATGTATATAAGCTATCGTAGAGAACTCAAAAAATCGTATATATTGGTCTATTCATTTCAATTGGTGATGTAATTGCTACGAATTCTAGAAAATATCCTTGATGATTGTTTTTCGGGTGAACGGAAGTTGATACGATATATCCCACACAGTGATTATGTCCTGGAATAAGGACAATGCTTGTATCTAATGTATGGTAGTTATGTAGGTAGAATGACAAAGTGATCTACAGTGAAAAGGGATGTGGTTTTATTGACCAAGGTCAACCGACGAACGTTATAATGATGATAAATTAAGGAAGAATTTTGAATTAATGGCAAACACAGATTTCTTTCAGTCCATTTGGTTTTATTTCGTAAGTGACCTACGATAACCTTTTAATGCCAAGAAGGCCGCAACACTGTTATTGAGTGAAGATGTCCTAGATGGTGTGAATCATGTTATATTACTTCAAAACGTTCGTAGTCCTCGAAAGTTTCAAAAATCTGCTATTTTTCTACTTTTACATTTCAAGGTTTGAATGAAGTTGAGGGTAAATGACATTTCCAACATTTCGAGATGTAAGGACTTAAGGTTTTTGGTTGAGAACTTTTTTCGTATTAAAAACTAAATAAAATTTCTGTCAAAAAAGCTAATTAGTATTTTGATTATTTAAGAATTTTTTATGTTTCAAAATTCATTATTTTTTTCCTTTTATATTGAAAAGTTGTTTTATGTTCGCATGGTTCCGATAAAGCTATTTCATAAAACCATTAGTCTTCCCTTGAAATGAACATCATTTGTGCCTTTAAATTTTTTTATTTTCTCAACAGAAAGCTGCTTATGCTTAACCTTTTTTTCTCAGACGAAAAGTCTGTTTTTTTTTTGAACAATTCGGTTGTTTTTTGCTATAATAGCTTCATTGAATATGGGATCCATATAAATGTTTATTCGATAACATTTAAAGCTTTCACGGAAATTGATTTTTGTATTTGATATGTTTTTTGCAACATTTTAGCGTTTAATTTTACTAGAAGATTTTCTAATGATCAATTATAACGGTGTTTTGCATGCACCCTACATGCAACGTCTTCGGTCCGGGTTGGATTTGATATCCTGGTTTTTATATTCCCTATTCTAAAAATCCCGATTTTAAAATCTCGATTTTTATAATCCGGCTTTTTAATAATCCCGATTTTTTAAAATTCCACCTTTTGTAATTCCTTTTCTTATCATCCCCTTTTTTATCATCCAAATTTTGCAATCAAAACTAGTTGTTTAGTTTTTTTTTTAAATCGCGCGATTTTAAAAATGAGAAATTTTCCTAGATTCATTTTATTGTAACGTTAACAAATTATAACACATAAACAAATACGAATATAAAGTAAATCAGTACTCTTTAAAAACAAACTCAAATCAATTAACAAAGTCAACGACAGCGGTAAAACTGTTATCGAAAGGTCGATTTGATGTAGGATGCATATTGTTTACCAAAGTAAATATTGTAAACAAAAATGAATGTTTATGTACAGTAAAAACAACACAAATTACGTTATTATAATATTTTAGTCAAGAAATTTAACATTAAACCTTTGACTCCTTTTGGTATTTTAGTTTATTGAAAGCATTTGGTAAAAAAAACGGGATTTTCGGGATTTTAAAAGACGGGATTTCAAAAAATCGGTATTTTAGAAGACGGGTTTTTAAAGCTTTTTTTTCGGGATTTTTTAAGACGGTATTTTAAAAAGCGGGATTCCGATACGCTCTACTTCGGTCCAGGTTAACACAAAGGACATCTCAATGGCGGATCCAGAGGGGGGGTCGAAGTAGTCATGCAGTTTTGTTTTCAATCATTTTAGAATTTGAAAACAACTTAAGTCATGCTTTTCATAATATTTCCTTTATAAGAAAAATATTCAGGTTTTTAAGAAGAAACTTTGAATAAGAGATCAACAATGTTATATGAAGTTGCCTTTAAATTTCTAAAAATAGCCTTCAATTTTGTTTTAAAATTTTGTTGATACACATAAATAGGAAAAATTTAAATAATTTTTTTCTGGGGACATACAAAAGTGCATTATTTGCATTAGTAAAAAATTTCGAACTAGAGCTTTTATTCAAACATGACATTACGACGATAGAGACGTCGAAAAAAGTGGGTACCCCGATTCCATCCGTCTGTCTATGTTTTCTGGCCTACAGTGAAAATAATAGTGTTTTTTGAAATTCAGGTTTTCAGCCCTTTAAAGGAAGGGGTTTTTCTTTTTATTAATTCAAAAAATAATAGCAAACCCCATACAAAACATATTTTGGTATTGCTCCGGAAGTGTACCCCTCATAAAATCTCTATTTTGTTTTTAAGTTTTCTTAAAAATTAATGGCACAATTTGAATAATCTTTTCTTTCTGTGCAAGCTTTTCTCAATGATTAAAAGATCAAATTGAAAATCTTCTCTAAAATCTTCTCTGCCGTAATATGTGAACGTCTAAAGCCCATCGTCAACAACCTGATAGTTCTTTATCAGTGTGGTTTTAGACCAGGAAAGTAACACAGTTGATCAAATTTTCACATTACGGCGACACCCACCATCTTTTCATCGATTTCAAGACCGCATATGACAGCATCTGCAGGGACGAGTTGTATAGAGCCATGTCTTGTTTTGGCATCCCTGCCAAACTCGTCCGTTTGTGCAGGATGACCATGGAGAATTCACGCTGCTCCATAAAGGTTGGAAACAACTAAACAGAACCTTTCGATGTCAAAAAAGGTTTTAGACAAGGCGATGCGCTGTCATGTGATTTTCTTTGACATCGTGCTTGAAAGAATAGTGCAGAGCTCACACGTCAACACTAGAGGCACTATCTTTCAAAAGTCTGTCCAATTACTAGCATATGCTGATGACATAATCGAAAGAATGTGATGTCAATGGGGCTTTTGTGAGTATTGAGGCAGAGGCGGCAAAAATGGGTTTAACGGTTAATGAGGGCAAAACAAAGTACATGCTGTCGTCAAGAAAGGACATACAACACCAACGTCTTGGTCAAAACGTCACCAGCGACAGACGTAACTTTGAGGTAGTCAAGGACTTCGTCTACCTAGGCTCCGCTATAAACGCAGAAAACAACACCAGCGATGAGATCAAACGAAGATTAACTTTTGCTAACCGTTGTTTCTTTGGGCTAAGAAAGCAATTGAGTGGCCAAGACGAAGGATCAAAGTGTCGCTTATCATCCCCGTCCTGCTAAACGGTGCAGAAGCATGGACTATGACAAAAGCGACTGAAAGCACCTTGGGTCGGTTCGAGAGCAAAGTTCTTTTTCTTTCGCGGGGTATATCTCTTCTCGGGTACAAAATATCTCCATGCTAAATTCCATGCAAATTGGTTCAGTAGTTTAGGCGTGATTGATTAACAACCATACAGACAGAGTTACTTTCGCATTTATAATATTAGTATGGAAGTATGGATTTATAAAACTGTTGGAATCTTGGAATTATGTTCATGGAGTCATCTAAAATAAATAGTTAGACAATACCTTTCTGGAAAAAAATAATTTGATTACTAATGTTGTCACTTTAGCAATTGAAATGTGTAAATACTATACTATTGAGTGGCGCAACAGTCCGTTGTGAACCAGGGCCTAGTGACTTATAACTCTCAACCATTCCTGTGTGCGAGTAATGTTGTCAGGAATGGAGGGGACCTACAGTTTATATGCCGAATCCGAACGGCTAATTTTTGAGAAAGCACTTTTTCATGACAAGATTTACTCTTGAAGGATTTGTCAATTCCTCGCAAGAGGCAGTACCCGCGCATATTAATATTTTTTTTTTTTAAATTAAGGTGGCACAGGCAGGGATTGAACCCAAGACCCCTTGCATGACAGTCCAACGCACTAACCATCATGCCACGGGTACTACGAAATGTGTAAATATAAGGTGAATATACACATTATAGCTTCCTTTAAAAAACATTAAAGAACATTTCTAAGCTGTGAGTAAAAAACAAAAAAACCCCGTCCCCTGATTAAAAGTCTGGATGCGCCCTTGCAACATCTTCACATCGTAAGTAATGACACATCTGCCTTTAGCAAAGTGCCTTAGACGTAGTTCATTTTGGTTAAAACATGGTTTGCTCGAGGTCATTTTTTCACTTTGGAATTCGGACTAATAGCTGTTTTGGTGTTAACCAGAGTTTTTACCAGAGTCACAACAAATATTCAAGATTTTTCTCTTGTTGGATGCATTTTTCGATGTATGTATATTATATATATTTTAGATTTATTTAGCAAAGGTAAGAGTTAAAGTTTATTTGGGTATTTGTTCTTTGAGTAGTCCGATTGCTTGCCTGAAAATTCGTTCGGACAATTTATTTGGTCGGCTGGAATGCTGACCTCTTTTATCCAATTTATCCAAAGGTGGAGCGAACTGACAGCTTTTCGTATTTATCTTTTGTTTTGCTTCAAGAAAACTCATTTATGGAGTACATAGTCAGTCAGGACCTTCATCAAGACAATAACCACTTTAAATATGGGTTTTAATTTGTATGCAAGAAGGAGGTAAGTAAGTCCCTTCATACAAAATACATTTTTGTAAGTTTATTTTTATTTCACCAATAAAGGAGTTAAGTGCTGTTAGCCCATTCTTTCAATAATATTATACGATTTTTAGTTGTTAGTAACCAAGCAGGAAAGTAGAAATCAGAGCGCAAAGTAGAGAAGACAGAAATGTAAGTTTTCGAAAGACATCCACATTTTTCGAGAAAAAAAAAACCGAAAATTGAAACAAATTTCACTTGCCTCCTTCTTTATCCAAACGCTTTTTTCTCACTTATTATAGAATTTTGTAACGCAAGAAAAGAAGAATTTATAAATTTATTTGGAAATAAACCATAGTATGATTTTACTTAACATTTCAGAAATAACGAATTTATAATAAGTAATATGTGTCTCGAAAGGATGGAAAAATTCAAACCTTCTAAAGTTTTTGTCCAATGGAACCTAACTATTGTCAAAATTAAAAAAAAATATTTTTTGCACTGAATCTATTAAAATTTAAGTCATTTTTAAAAGTTGTGCTCAAGGTTTGAAAGCTTTCAAGTTCCATTAAATTATTTAAACAGCCATACCTATAATATCTAATAACAGGTTTCAATTTTAATAGCCCGCATTTTTTCCAGTTGTCACTTTTAAAAATGTTTTTATTTGATATTTTACAAGTATAAGCTGCTAAATTATCAAAACTGGAACGACTTCAAAATGTATTCAAGTTTTAAAAATTTACTATGAAAATGGTGAAAGTTTTGCGCTTATAATTCCCAAAACTAAAGCACTTTTGAGCACACAATAGTAAAAGTGGTGGTAATTTGTGAACTGTTGGAAAAAGTAAGTGGTTTGTAGAATAGTCATTTTGTGGTTCGCTTCAGAACAGCTAAAATATTGTTTAAAGACACTCTATATAGAGAGTCCTCTCATCATTATCATCATCCTTACAACTGGTATCTAGTCCTGGCCTCATTCAACAAGTCTATTTATTTTTCCGGATTTCGAGCCTACGCCATCCAATGTCTCCGGTGGTTCTGATCTGCCACATACGAGTAGTCCACTTCAAAGGACTATGCGAGCTGGTTCCTCTTCGCTCATGCAAGCTAGGTGTCTAGCCCGGAGTTTACCGAGCTTAATTTTTGTGACGATGTGCTTTCAGGTAGTATACATATAATTCATGATTGTAGAGTCTCGCTAATCGTCCTTCTTGACATAGGGGGCCACCAATTCTCTACAAGTGCTACCTCTCCAACTTTCCTAAGAGGTCGGGCTGCTTTTTATCGGTTGCTACTAGTGAGCCAAGCTATTTGAAGGATTCCAGTACATCAAATATATTCTCCGCTACTTAATTGTTTTACCAACTGTTCTTCTCTCAGTCGACCCACCATGTAATTTGTTTTCCCTCACTTAAGTAAAGCCCCAGGTTTTGTACCGCAAGTTCGTTCTGGAAAAAGGAATCGTGTACAGCTTGATTGGTTCTCCTGATGATATCGGTGTCGTCTCCGTATTCCAGTATCTGACTGGACCTGGTAACTATGGTCGCTCTACTGCTTGATTTATAGATTGCTTTCTACAATGCCAGGTTGAAGAGAAGATAGGGCAAACCATCCCCTTATCGGAATTAATATTAATAACCAACCTACATACATAGCCGTGTTAATTTATTTGGGATGCCCAATTCTCTCATGGAGTTGTTCAGTTCTACACTAACTATGCTATTATAGGTATGAGTATAGTCTATAAAATATGGATGATAAGTTGGTGCCTAAGGGCACCTAATCAGTTGTTGATTCGCCTGGGATGCAGAACTTCTCAATCATTATAAAATATGTGAGGATCTGTCAATAAGTCACAAGGTTCGTTCAGAAATGTTAGGATGTCACTTATTGACAAATAATAATTCATAGACATTATAATGACAGATAACACAATTCATGAAACATAAATAAAACATTCTTTATTTATTAATCCTAAAACTTAAAAGTATCACAAATTGACACCTCTCCCTTTTCGAAGAATTGAATATTCCTACCAACCTACACAACATTTTAAAGTTAAACGTTTTCCTTTAAAAGTTTTCATTTCAAAATACCCATAGCAAGGCAGTTAGTAGGTATATCATAAGGTCTTCGTAGGGTATATAGGTGAATCATGAATATTAAAATATCCTTTATATTCCTTTGAGAAACAACTTTCGACACTTCTTCTTCTTCTCCTACTTCACTCTTCTTTAAACTTATTCATATACACTTGATAATAATCATCCCCCATAAGAATACAAAAAATATAGAAGTATCAAGCACACACCACACAGCACGGGGTACAAAGCACCCCATTATCTACCCATCCCCTCCCACCGTATTCGATGGGGATCCGATGCGATACGAAACGATATGGTGAATCGAAATTCGAAATTCATGTTGAATAACATTATCGATATATTGAATAATTCATGTTCCAAATGGATATCGAAATAAGAACTCCGGCCCGATATGTGTTCCTATCCTATCCTACCTATACCATCATTGTAGGGTAAGGTACCTTATACCTACCTATACCTCTAACCTAACCTCTATAGAGCTACTCGTTCAACCTACCTTATTCTCGTTCTCGTTAGATCATCGAACAAACGAAAACGAACACTTAACTGAATTATTCATGAGCATATTACTGCATAACCAATTAATTATTCTTCCATTATCTACTCAAGAGTGTCAAATGCAGGCTTTCGATTCGAACTTCGAAAGGGGAGAGGGAGGGAGAGACGCCACCGACCGCACAGCGTAGACGATGATAAACTTAACTGAAAAAGCACCAGCCCAGCATTTAAAGGCATCACAATAATGGGTCAATATTTTTTAGCTTGATGATGGTTTTGTTTCAAGTGCGAATGGTTGGTCTTTGTTATTGGTGAAGGACTAAAGAATTTAACTTCTCTTTAAGAGGAGACAAAAACAGTTTTTTGGGGATTTTTATTTTCAGAAATACTACAAAACCCAGCGATATTAAAGATGCTGGATTTAGTTGTAATGCCTTCAGTTTTTTGATTCTAAATGGATAATTTGCAGCGTTTTCGAATTGAATTGGGCCCTTTTTTTGGGTGTAACATTTGTGGCAAAGCATTATACATTCACGTAGTACGGCTAAAGAATTAATCTCTGTACTTGACAGTACAACTGAGAGAAGTATATACTAATAATTCCTGGAGGCAGAAGTATTATGGTTGAACTGCTTGGCTATTTCTGCAAAACATAATTTTTTAAAGTAAAGATATAAAAGGGTGAGATTAGATACTTAACGACGATGATGCTCGAGCGAAGTAAATCATTCAAAGATTACAGTATTCAAAAGTTATCAAGAGACTTTAGTAAATTTGTATTAGCACCAAGACAGTTGTACTCAAGCTTTATAAGTCTGAAAGATAACAACCACATCAGAGTGAGAGAAAAAATTCTTACTTAGCCTTTTGGAGACTTAGCAGAAGAGGTGTTTGGCGATACACATAACAAGACTTTTGAGATTTTCAATCTTCTTAATGCAATGTCACTCATGAATAGTGGCAAATTCTCATTTTGCATCATTTATAGCAACATTTTGTTTTCGACTTGTTTTCCCATTTAACAACTCTGTTTAGGTCAGAATTTAATGAGTTTATCATACATTTGAATCAATGAACGAATATGAAAAGCTGAAGGTATTGTTGTCAGCGAACCAGGTAAGTGGGTTAAAAGTTTCGGAAAGATGATCAGGATAGAATAGAAATGTAAAATAGTGTTGGACACAGGACAAGGCCCTGAGGCACACCACTATTTATTTTATGATTCTTAGGATTAAAGTTATTCAAAACTACTCGAATTGAATGTTCCGAAAGGTAATTTGTAATCCAACGAAGGATTGAGTCGGAAAAACTGAAGGCACACATCATTGCAAAATATTTGATAGTGTTGAAAATCGAGTGCAATAATCTTAATTTCTTCAAAACGATGTTAAAATTTACTTGGTGAGATAAACGCTCAGATCACCAGTGGACCAATTGATACTAAAGTCTTAATGTTGATCATTAAGAAGCCTTCGGTTTTCGAGATATATCTTGAGCTGAACGTATACATCAGCGTTTCTATGAGACACGAGGGACGAAATTGCGATCAGTCGATAATTCGAGGGGAGAAGAATTCTCTTTGAACGATAACTGAAGATAAAGATAGATAAAAAAAAACCTTAAACCTTGTTTTTTTTAAGCTTAAACAATACCGCAGATGACATAAATAACAGCAGGTGTTCAGAAAGACTGCAAATAACTCCCAAATAGTTTAGGTTAGGTATGGAATCAAGCCTCAACATCTCTCCCCTTATAATAAAAATTGGCCTACTGGCTTACGGTGTGAAATTCGATGGAAAGTAATTCCGTACATTGAGATTGTATTTCAACTTTGAGTATAGTGTTTTTTCTGTTGATGTTCTCGCACTTTCTTTGAAAGCATACCTTTGGTTCTCATCAGTAAGCTGTATAATATCATAGAGAAATTTCTTCAGTTCCTAGTGATTCGTCCCAATTTCATTACAAGTGATTTCACAGTCCGCTGCTAACTTTCTCTTATCGTCATACCAACCTTTTTTTAAAATAGAATTGCAGATCCAGATTAATTTTGGCAGACTAGAATTTTGCCGTTTCGATATCCTGATCAGATAATCTTCATCATAAGAAAGAAACGAAGTATGCTTGTAGTAGATTGCGTTGAAAACCCTGTACTTTCAAACATAGCAATGTTCTTATTTTTGTCAAGTTTGTAACAATAGCTGTTCTTGCCTTATTTACTTTCAGTTTTAAGTGTTTTTTCATATTGAGATTAAAAGTTAACTCTTCCAAATCTTTTCAATCAAACCTCCATTGTTCATCACTTAAAAGTCTTCCACTGCCCTTCTGGAAAATCATAACTTTAGACTTATCTATGTTCACTTCTAAACCTCATATTCTACAGTACTCTGCCAGTATATTTATCATCAGTTGAAGCGATTTTTCCGTCTCAAAGCATACATAATAACTTTAATTGTTATATCACCAATTTTAACTCCACACGGTAACCAATGTACCAAATCGTTCAGCTACAGGGCAGAAAGTAACGGGCTAAGATTGCATCCCTGTTTAAGGCCTCGTTTTATTTCCAATTTCTTCGGATATATTTTTTCCATCACAGACTTCCGCAAATGACTGTTGGTAAAGTTTCTTTAAGGCTTGACACTCCTAAATTGTATACAACTTAAAGAACAACGCATTTCGGTCAATTGTGTCAAAGGCAGCCTTAAAGTCAACAAAAATGCATACAGTTTTTTATTTTTACTTAGCTTGGTTCTTGCTATACCATTAAATACGAAAATGGTGTCTACTGTAAATAAACCTTTACGAAAGATAACTTGGAACTCACTAAGGGTTGGTTTCAACCCAGTCGGCCAGCATCTTACATAGGAGAAAAGAATATATTTTTTAAACTTCAGAATTTCAGAAAGTAGTAAGCTTATAGCAAGCGTCAAACTACGATCAGAGGCTCATCATAAGTGCAGGTGTTAGTTGTTAGTAAAAAATAATACAATTATAGCCTAACACACGCACAAAATACAAAAAAAAAATTAACATTTAGCTATTACAGAACAAAAAATAATATGAGAACGTTTACGATATTAGAGTACTGGTTGATGGTTCTAAACAATGATTTTAATACCACCTTATTTAAGTTAAGTTTGAGTTATATCAAATGCTCATTCGACTTAAAGCTTCATTCTTCCCATAGTTAGTTCTATGGAAGTCAATATGTAAAAAAGAGGCTGTGATGCGACCCACACTGATAACTTCCCATCCCGTCTGTCGATTTGTCTTGCTTAAAAGTTTGTCTATATGTATTTTTACCAAATTTGCGCACTATTTTTTGTAGATTTTATTTAAAAAAAAAAAAAAAACGGACTGTTGGATTTTTATATAAAAACTACTGAATATTGAAAACAAGATTTTCTCTGAAATAAAATAAGTTTGAAGCCAATATTTTTAATTTTTGAAAAGCTATTTGAGCCTAAAGTAAATTTTTACCAAGTTTTAGCAGGTATTGTTTTTTTAAGAGTTTTATTTTTTGTAAGAAAAACTGTCCATTCGAATTTTTTAAAAATTTTACCAAATGTTGAAAACAATATTTCTTATAAGAAAAAAATTAGTAAGAACCTATTATCTTAAAGTTTTTAAAAGATATTTTAGTCGAAAATCATTTTTTACGAACTTTTGTTAAGTTTTTTTTGGTTTTTAATGTTTGGTACAAAAACTGTCAAATCGATTTTTTTCAAACTTTACTTGAATGTTGAAAACAAGATGTTTTGAAAGATAAAAGTAAATTAAAGCCAATATCTCAAAGTTTTGAAAGATATTTGAGTCGAAAATCAATTTTTACCAACTTTTATATTTTTTTTTTTTAGGTTTTTATTTTTTGTAAAAAAAACTGTCAATTATATTTTTCTCAAAATTTTATCAGATGTCAAAAACATTATTCTTCGTTGCACAAAATTATTTTAAAGATGAAATCATATTTCAGTCGTAAAATTTTGAAGGTGACAAATTTTTTTTTTCAGTTTTATTGATTTATAAAAAAAACCGTTATATTGATTTTTTTCAAAAAATATACGTGTTTGGTATCACGTTACAATATATTATATAAAATTTTATTCAAGTCTCTAGCGTTTTTGGTTCGTAAGATTTTTAAGGTTAACCAAAATTTTCACCTTTTTTCAAACTGCTATGGTAAAAAAACCACCCACGCAATTTTGTTGAGAGCCCTTTCTGCATCTTTCTGCCTTATTATCTGTATAACAAAATTTATTTGAAGTCGATATCTCTTCTAGTTCTTGAGCTATGGACGACGAAAAAAACATCGCGAACGTACGGACGTACGGACGTACAAACGTACGTACACACGCACGCACAGACATCTTTCTAAAAATCTTTTATTTCGACTCTAGGGACCTTGAAACGTCGAGAAATGTCAAAATTTTCAATTTGACAAATCGGACCCATTACAATAACTTCCTATGGGAAGTTAAAAATCAAATGTAAGTAGGTGATGAGTTCCGCCGAGTAGAATACGATGTTCATAGGGAGGCAGATCATAGAGATCTTCCCAAGGAAGACCTTTTAGGGCAAAGCGAATGAAATTATGTTAAATTGATTCAAAATGTTTTCTATGAATTTCGAAATAGGAAGTCCATACGTGCGTAGCATATTCAAGATGAGGACGAAAATGGCAATTATACAAAGAAAGAGTAACATAGGGATCATTGAACTCCTTTGCCCGGCGTTTTATAAAACTCTAAGTTGGAACAGAAATGTACACAAAAAAAAATTTCAGTATATACACAGTCAACTTCATAACCTTGTTCTAAAGCGTTTGAACATATGTTTGAGAATGTGAGGATGTTTTCACTAAAAAATGCTACACTTTCACTAACAACGTGTTCAAATACTTTAGGAATGCAAGAAAGCTTTGCAATGGGCCTGTAGTTGCTTATAACTGACTTTTTATCTTTCTTGAAAATTGGTGTTAGAAATGACTTCTTCCATATGCTGGGAAATTTGCCTGTTTTTAGAGAAAGTTTGAATAATACGTAAGGGGTTCAACTAAAGCATTACTACACTTTTTTAGTACTATCGGGGGAATACCATCGGGACCGGCTGAGCAAACATCATTTAAAGCAGATAAAAGATCAAAGACCGTACTCTGTAGCACAGGTATGTAACTCCAGGTGAAGATTATGAAAATATATTTCATCAACTTCTTCAGGCAGTAAACGCAGTTCTTTCGTGTACCAAGGTTGGATAAAGTTATTTTTCTTTATGGGTACATTTTTTTCAAAACAATTATCAAGGATCTTATAAAAAGTTGAAACTGCTTCGTCAATGTTAGAGAATGCTAGTTTATCAGCAATTCCAAAAATAGTTAAATCTTCAGACAGCTGTTGGAAATTGGCTCTTCTGAAATCATAATTATATATGCAATGAAAAGAATAACTGTGATCAGTAAGGTGATTACTTACTTCAAAAAAATGTCCAAAGAGGGGTGATATTTGTCAATATTAGTAATTGCTGATCTAGATTCTAGAACAAAAGTACTAATAGCGTCAGAAGAAAAGACTAAATAGAGAATTCGATTTTTTGAGTTTTTAATACAGCTTGTTTGCCGTAAGTAAGTAAGAAGGACTTCATAGAGAAAAGATAGTACCATTTGTGAAGAAGAAGGAGAGGCTTCAAGGCAGGATTCGTCTTTGGATGAAATCCAGTCAATATATGGTAAATTAAAGTCACCTAGGAGAGATCGTTATAAAAAGATTCCAAACTTTTTGGAGGAATGTAAACGTTTAAAATGAAAAAAAGTCTTAGTCTGTATCATAATCTTTACACATACCAGTTCACATGGAAAAGATACAAAAGAAGAGAAATATGTTTTAACGAAGCATTTAAAAACGATATTTCTCGATCATCTGGACGAAAGTTTTTTAATATATGCCAGATCAGGGTTTCATTAAAATGATTTAGGAAAATACCGAAATTAAAGATAGTATTTAAGGCTTCTGCTAGCTTTTCCTTAAACCGAGGTAAGTTATAATTACAAAATTCTACTGGAATGCTATTTGTCCAAGAAGCAGAAGCCCAAAACTTTTTTGGGCATTGACCTAGAGATCTTGCTAATTTTCCATCTAAATTTCCTTTTTTTCCTTGCAGTATTTTTTATAATCATTATTTTGCAAGCATACGAAAGTTTGAAACTTGTCGTTTTGTATTTTTGCAACAATTTCAAAAGTTATACGGATTTATTTCTTAGTTTTTACATTAAAATTCGTTCCAATCGTTTTGTTTTTTTCAAATCCATCGGTGAATCAATTTTTCATTTTAAGACTAATACAATTTTATCCATGGATAAGCTTTTTCGAAGATAAAGATTTTTGTGTGCTTTAAAAATTCGTCAAAGAATTTATTGTCAAGGATTATTTTGTATTGATAGTTTTTATTGTTATTTCCAAAGTTAATTGTGATGAAAAAATCAAAAGGCGATATTTTAATCCAGGCTAATTATATCCTTTAAAAAGTGTTGTGTTGTAGGTGTGATAGAGAGAAACTTAATTGTTGCATAAATTTATTTCTGTATAATAAATAAAATTAGGTAGCGAAATAGTACGTAGAAAACTGGGGCCTAGTGACTTCCCATTCTCAATCACTCAAGTATGCGAATTATTTTAGAAGAAGGCCTACAGTTTTTTAGTCGAATCCAAAAGGATGATTTGAGAAAACACATTTCATGATAAAAATCTTGGAAGATTTTTCAATTCCTAGAAAGAGGCAGTACCCGTGAAGCAAACTTTAGATGGCACAGGTAGAGATTGAACTCAAGACTTCTGGCATGACAGTGTTACGCACTAATCATCACGCCACGGGTACTGCTACTACTCCAACTTTTTTTGTATGTAATTCCGAAATCGTTTCAATATTGCCACTTTTAAGAATACATCGGCCAAATCAATGTAAGGCCATGGGACTCAAGCAAATAACGGTTTAATGAAAATCTAAAAAGTTGAAAAAGGGTGTATGATATTTTTTTTTTAAGATTGAGTGAATGATTGTCATTTTAACAATAAAACTTGTAAACATTTTCAACAAGGTTTTTTTTTTTGAAAAATTATAACAAGAAAAACAACAACAATAAGACCAAAAGTTACAAAAGAAAATTGATTGCTTCTTAGACAACATATCTCCCAAATGACTCAAAATGACTTCAACATAAAAGACTCGTATACAAAAAAGAACAAAAGCAGAATAGAACACATCAGACAGGACAGGAATATATATTTATATATCTATAGAAGGAGAATTTTTTGAGAGAGAGAGAGATGAATTCCAATTTATCTGACACCTTAAGGGCTGTTAGAAGTGTTGTACGATGATTGCTCGAGTGTGGTCCAGAATCCTTAAACACGGTAGCACTAACGGTGGTGATGGCGCTGATGTTATCCTGTGAAGGAGTAAAACACGAGTATAGGCTCAGGCTATGTATACACTATAGAAGAAACCCTTAAAATAAGGACACTTTATTGTCTTCAAGGACATATACACAATATAGCTATATACGAAGGAAAAGGGGTGATGACAATCATCATGACTATAGTAGGTACATGTGTATTTTGTTGTATAATATAAATGTATGTCTGTATGTTTTGTGTTTACTTTGATGACATATGTGCAAAACGTTCCTCGAATGCTCAAATTTCGCCATTATTGTGGCAAGCTAAAGGTTTTAAATGTTCAAACGTGTTGTCATTAAATTTAGGCTCACACTCTGATTCCGTTCATATATATTGTAGGCATCAGCCTACCAAAGTTTGTCTTGTCTCTCTTGTGTATATAAAGTGAACTTACCTGAATTACGATATACGAGTATTGTTGTGTTGAAACTGTGATTATAAAATAAAGTACAATTTCCGGGTCATGAAGATTCAGTTTGGCTATTAATTATTTTAAGTACCTTACAAAACCTACGCAGTGTTTTGAAATATAACAAAGTTGTTATAATTATTGTCAGACTTGAACGTTTAAGACTCAATTTTTCGCTTTTAAGGTTTTAGGGTACAACAGAATTTTCGTAAAATTGTTTTTTAACTTTCCACAAGAATTTGTGGAACTGTAAATTTTGGAATTTCAAATATCCTAGAATCTTAATCGAAAAACGAAAATCTATAAGAAAACAGGCAGTATGATCCGTTAATATAATTCATCGAAAGCTAGAAATACTGTCTTCCTGACTTAGACGGATTAAAGATACATGAACTCTGAAACCCAACTTCAACAACCTGATAGGTCCTAATCGGAGTGGCTTTAGAAGAGGAAAGTCCACAGTCAATTTAATATTCACATTACGACAGGTCCTGGAAAAATCTTAAGAACATCTAATCAACACCCACCACATTTTCATCGATTTGAAGGCCTCGAATGACAGCATCTGCATGACCGAACTGTATAGAGTAATTTCTTATTTTGGAAAAACTGCTAAACTCGTCTGTTTATGCAGGATGACCATGGAGAATTTGTACCGCTGGTTAAAGCTTGCAAACAACTTAACCGAACCTTTTGATGTCAGAAAAGTCTCTAGATAAGGTGATGCGCTGTTATGCAATTTTTAGACATCCCCCACGTCCAACCACTGGGGCACTATCTTTCAAAGGCTTGTCGAATAACTGGTATTATGCTTATAACATTAACATATTCGGAAGATTTCAGCATTATGTTAATAGGGCTTTTGTAAGCATGAAGTCAAAAAAAATTGGTTAAGCTGTTAATGAGGGCCTACAACACCGATTTCTATAAATTTAAACAACGGGCTCCAATATAAATGCAGGAAACAACACCATCGCTAAAATCAAACGCAGAATTACTCTTACTGACTGCTGTTTACTTAGGCTAAGAAAGCAACCACTTAATTAAGCCCTCTCTAAAACAACTAAACTGCTGCTATGTAAGGCACTCAGTGTAGAAGTATAGACTATGACCACAACGAATAAAAGCACTTCGTGTCATTTCCATAAAAAAAGTTTTTCGTGTGATTTAGGGTCCCGTATGTATAAAAAGTGAGTGAAGCAGAAAATGGAACGACGAGCTGTACGGTCGGCACAGTGATGTAGACTTAGCCGGAAAGATAAAAGTTCAGCGACTGAAATGGTTGGATCACGTAGAGCCCATGGAAACAAAAGCTCTGGAAAGTCTTGGAATCCACGCCCATAATACATTGCAGTAGAAGAAGTCCGCTGAATCACATCTATCTAGGGACTGACCTAGATGTTTAGATGGTGAAGTTTGTTGGATGAGGCCTTGGTTCACACAAAACTGTAGCGCCACATTAAGTATTAGAAGTAAGTGTCCTTTTAAATGCTGGGTAATTTAAAGACACTGTTGTTATAAAAATCAAAGTAATACTTAAAATACTACTATATTTATTTAACTTAACAAAAACTTAAATTTTCATACCCTTCCAATTATCGTCCAATAGCACTCACGTCCCTTCTTTTCAAGATCATGGAAACGCCTATTCATTATCAATTTTATAAATATCTCGAAGAACGGTATGTATGGCTTTCGTAACAATAGGTATACTGGTGATCTCCTGGTCTATCTCACCCAACAGTGGAACAAACCTTTACATCGATTTGGAGAAAGTAATTCTATTGCACTTGACATTCAGAAGGTATTTGACAGAATTCGGCACCAAGCTCCCTTATTGAAAATGCGTTTTTTTGGCATTGATAAATCTCTTCTTTGTTGGATTGGATATTAACTTTCTAAACGTTCAATACAAGTTGTTTTGGATGGTTTGAAGACAGAAATTCATACAATAAATGTTCTTGGTCCGAAGCCTTCACTTTGTCTTCGACTTTCGTCCTTATTTTCATAAACGAACTTTTGCCTGTCACTTTCATCTATTAAACTGTTTTTCTGATGACAGTACTCTCAGCTTTTCATATTCGTTTCTAGATTTAAATCTTTGTCCTTCGGACGTGGAACTTTTATCCATGAGTGGTACTTTATAATCCAGGAAACACATCAACTTTCATTACTCACTTTATGTATCAAAGATCACCTCTTATGGAATGATCACATATACGATATTGCCAGACCTGTTACTAGGTGCTTAGGACTTCTTCGACTGAAACTGCAAGAAATTTTGTCACCCTTTCTGATCTGAATAAAATTTGCAAAGCCTTTATTCCCTATCATTTTGATATTCAAAACTTTAAGACCAAAGTGTACCGGTATCTTCTTCTTTGAATCCTTCCTTATTTTCATAAAGCTCGCACTTGTTTAAATTTGTATCGTGTTTAGGGTATTAATGACCCCATGAATGCCCGTTAGTTACAAAGAAAAAGAGAATGGTAACTTCCCATCCCGTCTGTCGATGTGTCTTACTTAAAAATTTGTAGGTTTTCATGTTGGGTTAAAGTTGTCAGTTGAATTAATCTTAAAAATTTAAAATTACCAACAATATTTTTCATATAGAAATAGTTTAGTTTGAAAATTTCCTTTCTATTTTTTAGTCGAAAACAAATTTTTACAAGTTTTATTCCCATTTCTTAAATTTTTACAAACTGGATGAATGAAATTAATTTGAGAGATATCAAATTTGCGTACTTTTGTTTGTAGATTTTATTTTTGTTTTATAAAAAACGGACTGTTGGATTTTTATAAAAAAGTACTAATTATCGAAAACAATACTTTCTATGAAATAAAGTGTTTCCAATTTTTGGAAAGCTATTTGTGTCGAAAGTAAATTTTTACCAACTTTAAATATTGTTTTTTTTAGGTTTTTATTTTTTGTAAGAAAACTGTCAACTGAATTTTTTTTCAAAATTTTTAAAAAGAAAAAAAAAGTAGTTTAATGACAATATATCAAAATTTTGAAGAGATATTTGAGTCGAAAATCATTTTTTACCAACTTTTATTAATTTTTTTGTTTAAGTTTTTTATAAACAATATGTCTTAGAAGCTAAAATTAATTGGAAGCAATAATCTTTAATTTTTGAAAAGATATTTATGTCCAAAATAAATTTTTACCAACTTTAAGTAATATTTTATTTAGGTTTTTATTTTTTATAAAAAAAAACTGTCTCTTCTATTTTTCTCAACATTTTACCAAAAAAAAAATCTGTAATTGAATTTTGTCTTAAAATAAACTGGTTTGGTATCACGTTACGATGTATAATAAAAAAATTTAATTCAAGTCTTTAGCATCGTTAGTTCTTGAGACATTTAGGGTTAACCAAAATAATCAAATTTTTACCTTCCCATAGGAAGTTATTGTAATGGGTCCGATTTGTCAAATTGAACATTTTGACATTTCTCAACGTTTCAAGGTCCCTCGAGTCGAAATAAAAGATTTTTAGAAAGATGTCTGTGCGTGCGTGTGTACGTACGTTCGTACGTCCGCACGTCTGTACGTTCGCGACGTTTTTTTCGTCCTCCATAACTCAAGAACCAAAAGACATATCGACTTCAAAAAAATTTTGTTACACAGATAATAAGGCAGAAAGATGCAGAAAGGGCTCTCAAGAAAATTGCGTGGGTGGTTTTTTTACCATAGTAGTTTGAAAAAAGGTGAAAATTTTGGTTAACCCTAAATATCTTTCGAACCAAAAACGCTAGAGACTTGAATTAAATTGTATGTAATACATTGTAGCGTGATATCAAAGAAGTATATTTTTTGACAAAAAATCCATTTCACGGTTTTTTTTATAAATCAAAAAAACTGAAAAAAATAAATTTGTCACCTCCAAAATTTAACGACTAAATGTGATTTGATATGATTTTTGACATCTGATAAAATGTTGAGAAAAATTGACAGTTTTTTTTACAAAAAATAAAAATAAAAAAAAATTAAAAAAGCTGGTAAAAATTGATTTTCGACTCAAATATCTTTTCAGAAATTTGAAATATTGGCTTCAAACTAAATTTATCTTATAACAAATACTGTTTTCAACATTTGATAAAATTTTGAAAAAATCGAATGGACAGTTTTTTTTACAAAAATAAAACTCTAAAAAAAACCATACTAAAACTTGGTAAAAATTTACTTCAAACTTATTTTATTTCACAGAAAATATGGTTTTCGATATTCAGTAATTTATATATAAAAATCCAACAGTCCGTTTTTTCATTAAAAAAAAATCTACAAAAAATAGTACGCAAATTTGGTAAAAATTGGTACGAGTACATATAGCCAAACTTTGAAGCAAGACAAATCGACAGACGGGATGGGAAGTTATCAGTGTGGGTCGCATCCCAGCCTCTTTTTTAGTTATACTTTTTGAAGGGTACATAATTTTAATTTTTCTTAGTTAATGACGTTCTTAAAGGGTTTACTTTTTTCTTCTGTTTTCTAGGGAAAGAATTAAATTACTGTATTTTTAGAATTTAAATATAGTACAAGAATTGTTACTCGTTTAAAATAGTCAATTAAAATAAATAAACAAAGATTGTTTATTTCTTCTATAATACAAGTATAATGAATTTTTTCCAGAATCTATGTTTAAGGCATAACTTCGATATTGGATTTTGATAAGTTATCATAAAAATTGCATTTAAATCATTGGAATAATTCATTTCATTTATTTTATTTTCAGTGGTAACTAGAGGACCTGGAATACTCCATTCGCTGGAGAAATTGATTTACAATTTAAATTTAATTGAAGTTATCAGAAATCAAAACGTACAATTTCCTTAAAAATGAAATAAAGAAATCAATGGAAGGCGCTCCGTCAAAATTAGTTTCTTTGTATCTTTATCCTTTTTCTTGAACAATAAAATAGCAAATTATCATCAATTACCCTCAATTTCATTTTACAAGACTGTCAGTAAACATGCATTATTTTATATGACAACAGTACAATAGTGTATGGCATGTTCAAGATTAAATAGCAATCATTTTGACAAAGTTAATAATAAACGAAATTATGTATAAATATTACCGACATACTGACACGCAACCAATATAATATATTTTATTGGTTCTCAATTTTTATTTGATGACTTCTGAGATTTTTATTGGAATCGAATTATATTCAGGTATTAATATTTCTGTTTTAATTTAATGTAGCATGTAAGTAGACAATCAATATTATATTATTTTTTTTGGAATTTATTATTAACCTGCAATAATAAAGCAATGGCTTTTGTGTATGAATTTAAACAAGCTCTTCATAGTTATTTGGAAGTGAAGATTTTGTTTTTACAAAATGTTTATTGAAGTTTGCTAGCTTTTTGCTTAATGATTCTCAGAAGCAGAACATTTTATAATGAAGAGGACTTATGTAATACGTCAAAAAATCGATATTGTAAGACAACTACTGCAGTGCAAATTCCGTTTCTTCAAAAGATTATGAAATAAAATACTTAGAATTTGTAAAAACATTATTTTAAGAAACATTTCTTAGAAATTCAACACAGATGCCTGCCGAAATTAAAGAACTTAGGTAATTTCTGAATCTTAAGTGATTTTTTAAAATACTGTTTTTAGTGACAAAATATCTCATCAAGGTTATATGTTTAATATCTCTGTATAAAATGTTGGTGCTGAAGATCTAAAGCTAGAAGCTAATTTCAGCTGCATTAACAATTCATTTGGTCAACAACATTGGCGCCCGTTAAAATTTTCAATAGTTTTTTTTTTATTCAAAGGAATTGAAAAGCATCTGTTTTTAACTTCCCATAATAAGTTATTGTAATGTGTCCTATTTGTGTAATTGAAAAATTTGACATTTCTCGTCGTTTCAAGGTCCCTAGAGTTGAAATAAAATATTTTTACGTACGTTCGCGACGTTTTTTCGTCATCCATAGCTCAAGAACCAGAAGAGATATCGACTTCAAATGAACTTTGTTATACAGATAATAATTCAGCAGGAAAGCAGGGAAGGGCTCTCAAGAAAATTGAGTGGGTAGTTTTTTTTTCATAAATAAATAATAAATTGGGTGGCGTTGAGAACCAGGGCCTAGTGACTTACAACTCTCAACCATTCCTGTATGCTAGTAATGTTGTCAGGAATGGAGGGGACCTACAGTTTATATGCCGAATCCGAACGGCTAATTTGAGAAAGCACTTTTCATGACAAGAGTTACTCTTGGAGAATTTGTCAATTCCTCGCAAGAGGCAGTACCCGTGAAAAGACTTTAGATGGCATAGGCAGGGCTCGAACCCAAGACCTCTGGCATGACAGTCTAACGAACTAACCATCATGCCATGGGTACTAGTTTTTTTTCATAGCAGTTTAAAAAAAGAAGCTGGGATGCGACCCACACTGATAACTTCCCATCCCGTCTGTCGATTTGTCTTGCTTAAAAGTTTGTCTATATGTACTCGTATCAATTTTTACCAAATTTGCGTACTATTTTTTGTAAATTTTATTTTTTAAGAAAAAAAACGGACTGTTGGATTTTTATATAAAAATAACTGAATATTGAAAACAATATTTTCTGTGAAATAAAATAAGTTCGAAGCCAATATTTTTAATTTTTGACAAGCTATTTGAGCCGAAAGTAAATTTTTACCAAGTTTTAGTATGGTTTTTTTTAGAGTTTTATTTTTGTAAAAAAAACTGTCCATTCGATTTTTTCAAAATTTTATCAAATGTTGAAAACAGTATTTGTTATAAGATAAATTTAGTTTGAAGCCAATATTTCAAATTTCTGAAAAGATATTTGAGTCGAAAATAAATTTTTACCAGCTTTTTTAATTTTTTTTATTTTTTATTTTTTGTAAAAAAACTGTCTATCGATTTTTCTCAACATTTTATCAGATGTCAAAAGTCATATCAAATCACATTTAGTCGTAAAATTTTGGAGGTGACAAATTTATTTTTTTCAGTTTTTTTGATTTATAAAAAAAAACGTGAAATGGATTTTTTGTCAAAAAATATACTTCTTTGATATCACGCTACAATGTATTACATACAATTTAATTCAAGTCTCTAGCGTTTTTGGTTCTAAAGATATTTAGGGTTAACCAAAGTTTTCACCTTTTTTCAAACTACTATGGTAAAAAAACCACCCACGCAATTTTCTTGAGAGCCCTTTCTGCATCTTTCTGCCTCATTATCTGTGTAACAAAATTTTTTTGAAGTCGATATCTCTCTTGGTTCTTGAGCTATGGACGACGAAAAAACGTCGCGAACCTACGGACGTGCGGACGTACGAACGTACGTACACACGCACGCACAGACATCTTTCTAAAAATCGTTTATTTTGACTCTAGGGAACTTGAAAAGTTGAGAAATGTCAAAATGTTCAATTTGACAAGATGGAATTTTTGGCGATAAAAGAAGTCTTGTCCTAACTTAGAGAAAACGTGATTTCAACATCTGATATCCGTTTTTCTAAGATAGTCAGGACACTATCAAATCTCTGGACGGAGTCCTTAAAAACTCTTTAACAGTCCATAACTGTCAATCGTCTCAAATGGAGATGGCTTCACAGTTTAATATTCACCTTTCCTGGGTGCCAGGCCATATAGACATTCCAGATAATTGTACGGCAGATGAACTTTCATACCAATCACTACATGTAAAGTGTTGTTAACGCAGTGCGGTATACTTAAAGCTTTCAATATGCTCAAGACTTATGTACCCAGAAGAATTCTCAATCATAATAACAAAATAAGTCTTTCAATTTTCGTAAGGGCCGTAAACTGGTTTCATTGAACATAGAAGAAAGCCTCAAAATGTATGTGCTATCACAATGGGCCATTAAACTGCATTAAGCGTGTCCTACTCCATCACGGACATCCTTTTTAACCTAACTTAACCTAATAGTAGTTATTGTAGGTTTTAAAGTTGGTACAAAATTGCATCTATTCTTTCTCTAAAAAAAATGTACCCTATGTTAAGAATGCTTGTTTGCTTTTGTATTAGTTTAAAAACAATATCGGCTTGATAAGAATTTTTTTTTTCATTGTATTTATTTATTTAAAAAAAACTGTGACTTGAATTTTGAATAGTTTTGATAACAAAAAAACACTAAATTTTCTAAATATATTGATGTTATTTGAACACGATTCATCTAGTCGTTTTTGGAACAAAACTAGGTACCTCGAATACTCAAAACACACTCACAGAAATTTCTTAAAAAACATTCATTTAAATTTTAGGATCGATAAATGTCAAAATTTGAATTTGACAAAAACTTTCTTTGGGTAGTTAATCAGATAAACCCTTTTTTAACTTGATACATATTTTTACATAACCAACACTTTTGAGCAATTTTGAGATTTTTTTCAAAAATCATCCAATATTAATTTAGAAAAACTTATACCTTCTTTATATAAGGGTGATTTTTTTGAGGTTAGGATTTTCATGCATTAGTATTTGACAGATCACGCGGGATTTTAGACATGGTGTCAAAGAGAAAGATGCTCAGTATGCTTTGACATTTCATCATGAATAAACTTACTTACGAGCAACGCTTGCAAATCATTGAATTTTATTACCAAAATCAGTGTTCGGTTCGAAATGTGTTTCGCGCTTTACGTCCGATTTATGGTCTACATAATCGACCAAGTGAGCAAACAATTAATGCGATTGTGACCAAGTTTCGCACTCAGTTTGCTTTATTGGACATTAAACCAACCACACGAATGCGTACAGTGCGTACAGAAGAGAATATTGCGTCTGTTTCTGAGAGTGTTGCTGAAGACCGTGAAATGTCGATTCGTCGCCGTTCGCAGCAATATAAAAAAATAAAATACAGCTCGTGCAAGAACTGAAGCCGAACGATCTGCCACAATGTCGAATTTTCAGTGAATGGGCCCTAGAAAAGTTGGCAGAAAATCCGCTTTTTTATCGACAAATTTTGTTCAGCGATGAGGCTCATTTCTGGTTGAATGGCTACGTAAATAAGCAAAATTGCCGGATTTGGAGTGAAGAGCAACCAGAAGCCGTTCAAGAACTGCCCATGCATCCCGAAAAATGCACTGGTTGGTGTGGTTTGTACGCTGGTGGAATCATTGGACCGTATTTTTTCAAAGATGCTGTTGGACGCAACGTTACGGTGAATGGCGATCGCTATCGTTCAATGTTAACAAACTTTTTGTTGCCAAAAATGGAAGAACTGAACTTGGTTGACATGTGGTTTCAACAAGATGGCGCTACATGCCACACAGCTCGCGATTCTATGGCCATTTTGAGGGAAAACTTCGGAGAACAATTCATCTCAAGGAATGGACCGGTAAGTTGGCCACCAAGATCATGCGATTTGACGCCTTTAGACTATTTTTTGTGGGGCTACGTCAAGTCTAAAGTCTACACAAACAAGCCAGCAACTATTCCAGCTTTGGAAGACAACATTTCCGAAGAAATTCGGGCTATTCCGGCCGAAATGCTCGAAAAAGTTACCCAAAATTGGACTTTCCGAATGGACCACCTAAGACGCAGCCGCGGTCAACATTTAAATTAAATTATCTTCAAAAAATAAATGTCATGGACCAATCTAACGTCTCAAATAAAGAATCGATGAGATTTTGCAAATTGTATGCATTTTTTTTTAAAAAAAGTTCTCAAGCTCTTAAAAAATCACCGTTTATAATACTCTTCCAAATATCTAGAAAGTCAAAATACCTTTAAATGGTTCAAAGGGGGATTCCAAAACCATCTTGAGTTAAATTGTGTATATGTCACGTTTCGTGGTTCTCGTTCGGAACACCAAATTATTCCAACAATAAATTGCCTTACTGTCATCTTCTTAAGCCTATGGGAATTCTATGAACTTATTGTTTACTAAACAAAATCTATATAGACAGAAAAGAGACATATTGGTTATTAGTTGTAGCCCAAGTAGTTTCGCTCCGCTGATATTTCGTGAGTAATCAATTTTGAATTCAAAACATTGACTTGACAAATATTTATATCTTTGTTCTTAAAAGTCGTTTTAAATCGATTAAGTATCCGAGTAAACATAAGAAAAGTGTTATGAATTTGAAACAGTTTAATTTTTCTAATTTAGTTTTCATTTATAGTTTTTTAAGTCGATTCAGTTGTGTAAACAAAGTCATTATACTCGTACTTGTTACTTTTGTGTCGCTCATGTATTTGTCTATAGGTATTTACAGAAGTTTCGTCATTAATGATTTAATAAGGGCTATTAGCTTAAAAAAAGGACGAAGTATTAGGAGTAGACATAAATTGACCTAATTAGATTCATACAGATAAAGATATGTCACTTGATTTATCAGAAACTTAAATTCAACGTGTGAATTTTCATGTTTGACATAATTGAGGTATTATTCAATTCATTCTCTTCTTACTCCAACCCTATTAATGAATGTCCTTATTTACAAACTACAACGTATGTTATGTACATATGTACATATTTTAACGTGTCTTACATTATATTGATTTTATATAGCCACCTTCAAAACGTGTCCTTTTATACTGACGACGCACGATGAGTGTTTACCACAAATTTTCAAAATCTAATTTTAATGAGGATTAAATTATATTTTAACATTTTG